>NC_086454.1:289707163-290004663 GCF_028390025.1 Pseudophryne corroboree
GCACCCCACCTGAAGCATGGCGAGCTAAGCGAGCCATGGGAGGGGACACGGTGCACTAATTGGGGTTCATGGTCACTTTACCACAAAAAACAATAACAATTTTTTTTTTACTTTTGTAACTTTTTTAACCCTTCTCACGTCAACCTTTTCCATGTTGACCTAATGACCGTGTCGACCTATTTCAGGTGTCAACCTAGTCACTGTCGACCCAACGATCCACACCCATTTTGGGGTAGACCTGAGAATACATCCTCTAATTGGGGCATCACTGTGCATGTGCTGGACCCACGTTTGTTTAATTTAGGCCCCAGCTCTGCTCATTCAATAGCAATGGCATCAGGAGGATGACCGAGCATTGGTGTCACTCACTCCTGGGCCCATAATAGCTAAAACAATATTTATGCTACTGCTGGTACCCTTTATAAACACAAAGGGGAAAGCACAATGGGGGAGAGGTAGTAAACATTGGAGAGAGATAAAAGTGGCAACCAATCAATTGCTGCCATGTTACAGGCTGTATTTGAAAATGACAGATAAGAATTGATCGGTTTGTACTTTAGCTCTCTCCAAGTTCTCTCCCTACAAGTCTTGCTAAATCTCCTCCTATATTTCAAGAAACTTCGAGATACTAAATGCAGGTTCTTTTAGTTGTATTTAAACAGGAAACCTGGTATGCATATGATAAAGTCTTTCACCTCATTCACTGCCTTGTGTTACAAATCATTGATATATGATCAGAGCCTGAGAGAGATGTGATAGATATGTAATTGCAAAATTACTATTAGATCAGTTATGTTATACAGTATGTTGCTGCAGTGGTTCTTTAAGTCTAGTTGTAGCCATGACAACAGCATTAGAACCTTGGTCATCAGTGCTCAGCAGGTTGTCATTGTGACATCATTCTGACATCACTGACATTGAGCTGTTGTGTGTGACATCATTCGGAATTCCATGACAGTGAGCTCTTGTGCTTGGTGCTGAAAGTGCCGAACTTTGAAGAGCTGTCACATTTGGCTAAATTTTATTATTAATATATAGATTTATCCTTATCCATATTTTATTCATAGTTAGAAAAACATTTCTTAGTATATATAGTATAGCATATATTAAGTAACTATATTAGATTTTTTTTTTTTGTACTGTATACTGTATTACAGTATTTCAGTTGGATTTGATCGTTGCTGGATTTGAGCGAGGTGTGGAGAATGGCCGGCAGGTAAGTGCAATGAGTCATTACAATAGTAGGTTATAGGAAGAGTAGTATAGAGGGTCACGCTGGTAAGGGTGTGCGGTATTTCTGCAGGTCCATACTGAATGTATAGAAATGTAACTAGCTTACTTGTAGATACTCATAGATCTAATATATCTTCTATTCTCTATTAAAAAATAACAGAATATATGTATTCAGCTAAGGAGCCAATCTGACCCTAAACATGCTTCCAAAACTGAACTTTGATTTTGTGGGAGAAACTGTTTAGATGAGAATACAGAGATGGGGGCACATACTTACAGGGTAATTACATGGTATGCTGGTGGCAAAGTGATTTTTATTTTTATCCATCTGCAAAACCATCGGATGTTTATGGGCACTGAGGAGGCGCCAGTAACTGGAAGCTGCTGCTATACTATTACTGAGACGGCTTCTTAAGCATCCAATTGTGTCTGATGTTGGTATGTGTATTGTAAGCGCATAATGCTCTTCTAATAAAAATATTCAATTCAAACACGTAACAATCACAGATATGATGAACACAGACTGATACCCTCTCATAATTACTGTAACACATGAATGAGGCTGGTGCATTTCCACATTAAATATGAATGGCCGGGAATGGTGGACGCTAAATCACTTCCCTTATCTGTCATATGTTTATGTTTCATGCAAAAAGAACTACTCATTATTACCATATATAACCGAGAAGACTTTATCACCACAGGTCAGGGGTCAAGAGACCAGCAAAGAAAAGGAAATTGGAAGAAGACCTGAAACATCACCCCCAGTCTCCCAGCCTAGGAAAACAGAAGGCGGCCTTTTACAAGCTGCTGGGTAAGGCTCACTGACCCAACATTTATTATCATTTATTACCACCAAACACAGCAATTATGACACACCATACTGTTATAATGACTTTACTAGTCACCTATGTAGAGAAGTTGGAATCCCAGCCCCCCATCTCCAGACCTCAGATGTCAGTGACAGCCGCAGTGCCCAGATTTGTCCTGGCCCTGTGGTCTGTGCAGGTAGCGCTCACATGTGAGTGTTGGTTGTACAGTACAGAAGCAGCAGTTTCTATCTCTGTACCTCCCTAACACTATGGGTAAAGCCTGGTATCCCCATATACCATTCTGTAGGGTAGACAAACATATTCCAAGGTAAACCTATAGTGAAAAACGTTGCAAAAGGTTCCACCTGTGCAGAGATTAAGATGACAAAGCCTTTATCTTAGTAAATGGTAATATTCCTGCTGTAGATCAGTCACACCAGACACTTGGCTAACCATAAGTAGGATTATACAAATTGCTCCCACACTGATGCCTACCTGGGAACTCTGGCAGCACTATGGAAGCAGTAGAACAGGCTCCTGTAAGGGGATACCTGTGCATTCATTTACCGATAAAATAATGGAAAGTGTAAAGTAGAATGTGTACGGATCGTGTTATTACACTGTATCACCCTGTGGCACCGACAGACGCCATGGTGTCCGCCATCTATACCTGCCCTTGCAATGGATGTAAGGATAGGGAAATGATGGGAATGCTTTCATTTACCTGCTTCACACGTCTTCCCAGTGGTAGCTTATGGAATATTTCCCACTATGTATTTTAACTTGTGAACATTTTCTGCTTCTCATTTAAGAGGAAAATTCCATCAGGAGGTTCCTGGAGAAGGACAGAAAAATTCTAATGTCAGACAAGGTATTTCATTTACTGTTCCTCCACTATCACTGTTTTCTTATTTGTATACTAAAATAGTGTGTAATATACTGTATAGCATACACATCTATATACCACACCCGATGCATGAAGATCTCAGCGGGACAATCCCAATGTCAGGGCTCTGTGCCGCCACATCCCGATTGGGACTGCATTGTCCAGATCTATCCTGCAGTTGGCGATGTATCTCAGATGATCCGATGCCGCTTATAGAGGGGGATAAGGAGGCTGCCTAGCTATTTCCTTTGTTTCTCATTAGCCAAGCAGCCCAGTCTCTTCCAGCAAGAGGTTGTGTTGGGTGTAAGCTTATCTGCAATGTGATTATACGCTTTCTAACCTACAGGCCTGGGTTTGGAAATCAGGATATATTAAGCCATGTCCCTAATCTGCCCAGACAGGAGTCCCATTCCCCAAATGATGTCCACAAATCCCATAGTAATGACCGCTCTGCCACAGGGAATGGGCCTGAACATTGGGAAATAGGATGGCTGAATATGTACACAAGCATTTCTCACTATCTCAGTACTAACTATGTAACTGATATTTCCATTCTAGTACCTACTGGCGATGACCTTCGTCTATTTCCAGAGAGCCAGACTCCAGCTCAGCGAATACAAATGTGTAAATTTTTATTGCGCACTGTAAGTATATTTACTCACTGATTAGTCAGATACAACTAGACGACAAAATGAGATATGGATGTAACCACGCTCATATTTGCCGCAATGTGTACGCACATGTGCATGCATTGCGGCATAGTACAAAATCAAACGTGCAGCTCTGTGACTGGCTGCAGCGGGCTTTTGCACCATAGACTTTAGTATGTGCTTGTGCAAATGCACGCACACACAGTCGCGGACACACTAGCCGCGCCATCGCTGCCAAGATGAGCGTGGCAACATCTGTAGAGTGTGAATATATTTTGCAAAACTGATGGTTACATGGCACAAACTTACTTCCCATTATTTCCTGTTTCTGCAGGTTTCTTGCTAATCAGATGGAAGAAGACAATTTTGATGTCACCATAAAGATTCCCATCAATAACTTCCACCAGAAAAAAGACACCATATGGAACAGGATGCAGCGCCGGACATTTGTGTCCCTGGAAGAGCTGGAGGAGGTGAGTAGGTAGAATTGGGAGAATGTCATGGAGCACACTGGGGGACAATGGAGAAACACCTCTTGTACACACTGTACTGCGTAATGTATCTCAGAGCACCCCGGTTGTACAATATCACTCAGGCACAGATTCTGCTCTCTGTGTAATACTTACCCAGAAGCTGGTTCTTGTGAGTTAGAGGGATCAGCAGATTTATGGATCATTTAAAGCTAATACATTTTTTAGAAATGGTTTAAAACATGGCAGCAAATAGGACATAAGTGTCTGCAGCATGTGCCTTGGAGTCTACGTATGGGTGGAAATGCACTGGTTTTGCCTATGACTATCGCAGTGGTACGCTATGCTAGTTTCACAGACATCTCTGTATCAGCCCCAGATACAGGGCCATTCATACAGTAAGTCTGCTAGCACCCTGTGAGAGAATTTTTGGAGCACACCACCACTTCCACCCCCAAGGGCTACATTTATAATTAATACTTTATTAACAGAAAAAATATTTCCTAGTTTTATTTATTAAGAACTGTCCCCATTTCCCCTATATGCCATTCCCCTTACAGTACCCCTCCATGTCATTGCCCTCACACTATATATTATTGGTATTAAGCTATAAGAGCATAGAAGGCCAGCCAGCAGTCTGTGAGCTGGATGTGACTCTCAGCAGCTGAATTACCGCTTTTGTTTTTCTCCTTTTCACCAGGTGATGAGAGATGACCAGCACTGGGCATGGGAGAGGCGCAGAAAAAACCGCTATGGAGAGGCTAAGAGGAGATACCCAGGTGTCCCAGCAAAAAAAAGAAGACAAAATCCATAGACACACATAATAATGTAATGCTGGAACCAGGATTGGATTATAGAAGCCTCTAGAACAGTGCGCAATTATCAGCTGAGCACGTAACAACGTGACAGGGTGGGCAGCGGGTGGGACTCGAGCTGCAGCCACCTCCACGTGGTGAGTCCTGGGTTGTTGCATGTCTTTGTTTGCAACAAGCTGAGAGCTGCAGGCAGAGGACAACAGATAGAAAACAAAGGGGAGGAGGGGGGGGGGGGGGGGGGCTTTTCCCCCCAGGTGTCCCCCAGCACGCTAAATAGTACGTGCAACAATACTTGAAAAACTATATGATAGTTTCAGAGATATTTGTTGCATGCATTTGCAAAAACATGGTAAGCTGCTGGGCCCTTTCACAGCTTCTCTGATTACCGGCAGTCCCTACACTGCATGGTAACAGTACCCACTCAGGGCCATGATTTGATAATAACTGATATATGATAGGATTGGAATCCATATTTTAGGCAGGTGTTGAAAAATTCTGCAAAGTAAGAATGCTTTCAAAAATAGAAGTGTGAATAATTTATTTTTATCAAATAACAAAATGCAAAGTGAATGAACAGAATAGAAATCTAAATCAAATCAATATTTGGGGTGATCTTACCTTGCCTTCAAAACAGCATAAATTATTCTAGGAACACTTGCACACAGTTTTTGAAGGAACTTAGGGGGCCATTCCGAGTTGATAGCTAGCTGCCTTTGTTCACAGCGCAGCGATCAGGCTAAAAATCGGCAGTGGGCGGCGGCATAGCGTTTGCGCGGCTGCTAAAACTAGCTAGTGAGCGATCAACTCGGAATAACCCCCTTAGTAGAGAGGTTGCTCCAAACATCTTGGAGAACAAACCACAGATTTTTTTATTTTTTTCTTTAGCACTGATTTCTGTTTTTGGACTATTCAGTTAGCCCTGTTTTTTATGCCACAAAAAAAAAAAAATTTTTCAGGTGAAAAAAACACATAGGGGGGGATTCAAATGTTTGAAAAGTCAGTTGGGAGTCAGATTTTTCCTATCTAATAGGAAAAAACAGACACCCAACCGACTTTTCAAACATTTGAATTCCACCCATAGGATCAGTGTTTTCACAGTAGCAATCGGGAGGAAAAAAAGCCTATTCATCGCAGATATGGGGGGTCATCCCGAGTTGATCGTTTGCTAGCTAGTTTTAGCAGCCGTGCAAACGCTATGCCGCCGCCCACTGGGGAATGTATTTTAGCTTAGCAGAAGTGCGAACGCATGTGCAGCCGAGCTCTGCAAAAACAGTTTGTGCAGTTTCTGAGTAGCTCTGAACATACTCAGCGCTTGCGATCAATTCAGCCTATTTGTGTCCATATTTGACGTCAAACACCCGCCCAGCGAATGCCCAGCCACGCCTGCGTTTTTTCAGACACGCCTGCGTTTTTGCAAACACTCCCTAAAAACGGCCAGTTGACACCCAGAAACGCCACCTTCCTGTCAATCTTCTTGCGGCCGTCTGTGCGACTGAAAACTTCGCTAGAACCTGTGCAAAACAACAAATGCCTTTGTACCCGTACGTTGCGCGTGCACATTGCAGTGCATATGCATGCGCAGAAATGCCGATTTTTAGCCTGATCGCTGCGCTGCGAACAACGGCAGCTAGCGATCAACTAGGAATGACCCCCAAGGTTTCATCTGCCAAACAAAATTTCCGATAAGTGGATAGCCCGAGGTAAGATAATTAGCTGCTGTAAATTGCAGCAGCTAATTGGATACTGCCCTAAGTATCAAGTATAATGTTAACGTTTAATAAACTTCCTTTAATAAATGATTAGACAAACCATACATAGAGACAATAAGATTTTAAACCTACCGGTAGATCTTTTTCTCCTAGTCCGTAGAGGATGCTGGGGACTCCGTAAGGACCATGGGGAAAGACGGAGACATGGGCACCAAAAAGAACTCTAGATATGGGTGTGCACTGGCTCCTACCTCCATGCCCCTCCTCCAGACCTCAGTTAGAGAAATTGTGCCCAGAGGATACGGACAGTACGAGGAAAGGATTTTTGTTAATCTAAGGGCAAGATTCATACCAGCCCACACCATCCACACCATATAACCTGGAATATACGAACCAGTTAACAGTATGAAACAAAACAGCATCAGCCAACGACTGATCCTAACTGTAACATAACCCTTATGTAAGCAAAAACTATATACAAGTCTTGCAGAAGATAGTCCGCAGTGGGACGGGCGCCCAGCATCCTCTATGGACTAGGAGAAAAAGATTTACCGGTAGGTTTAAAATCTTATTTTCTCTTACGTCCTAGAGGATGCTGGGGACTCCGTAAGGACCATGGGGATTATACCAAAGCTCCAAAACGGGCGGGAGAGTGCGGATGACTCTGCAGCACTGATTGAGCAAACATGAGGTCCTCGTCAGCCAGGGTATCAAACTTGTAGAACTTAGCAAAGGTGTTTGAACCCGACCAAGTAGCAGCTCGGCACAGCTGTAATGCCGAGACACCTCGGCCAGCCGCCCAAGGAGAGCCCACCTTCCTAGTGGAATGGGCCTTTACAGAATTTGGTAACGGCAATCCAGCCGTAGAATGAGCCTGCTGAATCGTGTTACAGATCCAGCGAGCAATAGTCTGCTTCGAAGCAGGAGCGCCAACCTTGTCGGCCGCGTACAGGACAAACAGTGCCTTTTCCTAACCCGAGCCGTTCTTGCCACATAAATTTTCAACGCCCTGACCACATCAAGGGACTCGGAATCCTACCAGTCCCGCGTAGCCACAGGCACCACAATAGGCTGGTTCATATGAAAAGATGAAACCACCTTGGGCAAAAATTGAGGACGAGTCCGCAATTCCGCTCTATCCACATGGAAAATCAGATAGGGGCTCTTGTGAGATAAAGCCGCCAACTCAGACACTCACCTAGCCAATGCCAAGGCCAACAACATGACCACTTTCCTAGTGAGATACTTTAATTCCACCGTTTTAAGTGGTTCAAACCAGTGAGACTTAAGGAACCGCAACACCACGTTAAGGTCCCAGGGTACCACTGGAGGCACAAAAGGAGGCTGGATATGCAGCACTCCCTTTACAAAAGTCTGTACTTCTGGGAGAGAAGCCAATTCCTTCTGAAAGAAAATGGATAGGACCGAAATCTGAACCTTAATGGAGCCTAACTTTAGGCCCAAATTCACTCCAGTCTGTAGGAAGTGAAGGAAATGGCCCAGGTGGAATTCTTCCGGAGGAGCACTCCTGGACTCACACCAAGATACATACTTCCGCCATATACGGTGATAATGTTTTGCTGTCACGTCCTTCCTAGCCTTTATCAGAGTAGGAATTACCTCATCTGGAATGCCCTTTTCCGCTAGGATCCGACGTTCAACCGCCATGACGTCAAATGCAGCCGCTGTAAGTCTTGGAACAGACAGGGCCCCTGTTGTAACAAGTCCTCTCTGAGAGCAAGAGGCCACGGATCTTCTGTGAGCATTTCCTGCAGATCCAGATACCAGGCCCTTCGCGGCCAATCTGGAACAATGAGAATTGTCCGTACTCCTCTTCGTCTTATGATTCTCAATATCTTGGAGATGAGAGGAAGAGGAGGAAACACATAGACCGACTGGAACACCCACGGTGTCACCAGGGCGTCTACCGCCACCGCCTGAGGGTCCCTTGACCTGGCGCAATACCTCGGTAGTTTCTTGTTGAGGCGTGACGCCATCATGTCTATCTGAGGCAGTCCCCACTGACTTGCAATCTCTGCGAAGACTTCCTGATGAAGTCCCCACTCTCCTGGATGTAGATCGTGTCTGCTGAGGAAGTCTGCTTCCCAGTTGTCCACTCCCGGAATGAAGACTGCTGTGAGAGCGCTTACCTGATTTTCCGCCCAGCGAAGAATCCTGGTGGCTTCTACAATTGCCGCTCTGCTCTTTGTTCCGCCTTGGCGGTTTACATGAGCCACTGCGGTGATGTTGTCTGACTGAATCAGAACCGGGAGATCGCGAAGCAACTTGACGAAGGGCGTTGTATATGGCCCTCAACTCCAGGACGTTGATGTGAAGACAAGCCTCCTGGCTTGACCAGAGACCTTGGAAGTTTCTTCCCTGTGTGACCGCTCCCCAACCTCGGAGGCTCGCGTCCGTGGTTATCGGAACCCAGTCCTGAATGCCGAACCTGCGACCCTGTAGAGGGTGAGCACTCTGCAACCACCACAGGAGAGATACCCTGGCCCTGGGGGACAGGGTGATCATCTGATGAATCTGTAGATGTGACCCGGACCACTTGTCCAGAAGGTCCCATTGGAAAGTCCTCGCATGGAACCTGCTGAATGGAATGGCCTCGTAAGACGCTACCATCTTCCCCAGAACTCGAGTGCAGTGATGCACCGACACCCTTTTTGGCTTCAACAGGTCCCTGACCAAATTCATGAGTTCTTGGGCCTTTTCCATCGGAAGATAAACCCTTTTCTGGTCTGTATCCAGAATCATGCCTAAGAAAGGCAAACGAGTCGTGGGAAACAACTGTGACTTCGGGATATTGAGAATTCAGCCGTGCTGTTGCAACACCTTCAGGGAAAGTGATACTCTGTTCAGCAACTGCTCTCTTGATCTCGCTTTTATTAGGAGATCGTCCAAGTACGGGATAATTGTGACACCCTGCATGAAAGTATGCATCCTTTATGTCCAGGGACACCATATAATCCCCCCCTTCCAGGCTGGCGATGACCGCTCTGAGCGATTCCATCTTGAACTTGAACCCTTTTAAGTAAAGGTTTAAGGATTTTAAATTTAAATTGGGTCTGACCGAACCGTCCGGTTTCAGGACTACAAACAGGGTTGAGTAATACCCCATCCCCTGCTGAAGCAGGGGAACTTTGACCACCACTTGTTGAAGACACAATTTTTGAATTGCATTTAAAACTATCTCCTTCTCTGGGGTAGAAGCCGGTAGGGCCGATTTGAAAAATCGGCGAGGAGGCACCTCTTCGAATTCCAGCTTGTAACCCTGGGAAACAATTTCTATTGCCCAGGGATCCACCTGTGAGTGAACCCAGACGTGGCTGAAAAGTCGAAGACGAGCCCCCACTAGGGCGGACTCCATCAGCGGAGCCGCAGCGTCATGCGGTGGATTTTGTAGAGGCCGGGGAGGACTTCTGCTCCTGGGAACTAGCTGTGGTTGGCAGCTTTTTCCCCCTGCCCTTACCTCTGGCAAGAAAGGAAGATCCCTGTACTCTCTTGGGTTTATGCGACCGAAAGGACTGCATCTGATAATGTGGCGTTTTCTTAGGCTGTGAGGAAACATAAGGCAAAAAAGTTGATTTACCTGCCGTAGCTGTGGAAACTAGGTCCGTGAGACCTTCCCCAAACAATTCCTCACCCTTGTAATGTAAAACCTCCATATGCCTCTTCCAGAGCTGGCCCTAACCAATATGATGCCCTAGGCAAGATTTTGGCTGGTGCCCCCTAGCACCACCGCTGGTTCTGCCTCTGACCTTGCACCTCTTTCCCAGCACCATCACCCCTCACCCATAGCAGTCCTTGTACCCCCTGTCAAAGTCAGAAAAATATCACTATGCACACTGCCATATTTGCACCTCATACATGTCCGCTCTGCGCATGCGTACGCTCTCCCGTGCGTGCGCATACCCGCTGTTACGTGCACCCGCAGGCGCACGGGATGTGCATTTACGGTAGAGTTTATGTGTGCGTAGCGTGCGACTCAATCGTTACATATTTTAACCATATAATGTATTTTGTAGATCATGGTCCCTTTGATAGATTCTGAAAGTTTAGTTAATATAGCATGTTCATGGACAGAGAGATCCCTCTTTGTCTGATACAAAGGGTCAGACAAGGATTATACAGTGGTGTTTAGTATCCATCGGAAGAGTATTTAATTAGCAATATTCCGGTGTTGGTTTGAAGCGAATTAATCGCTCGTGCGAATAGTTATGGACATAAGAAGTTTATGTCCATTTACTATTATTTGCACTTACTTATCCATGCGGCGGGAAACCTAGTTTCCCACCCACCTGAGCAGTTGGAAGTAGACACAGCCCACCTGTATGAATCAACCTATGACCTTTTGTTTTAGTGCGAAGACGAATTCCTGTGTCCAATGAACAATGAGATTGTAGGGACCATTGAATTGTATTGTGTGTGGGGTATAAATAGACAAGCCGATCACATCCAGCTCTCACTCTTCAACGGTTCTCATTGCTGATAATCGGGAGCTGGATGTCCAGAGGCGCATGCGATCGTTCCCCTTTGTGCGTAAGTTTTCTCCGCAATCATATTGTCTTTCCTTGTTATTCTGAGCCATATCTCTCTCTCTCTCTCTCTCTTCTCTTTCTCTCTCGTTTCTCTTATATAGTTATTGTACTGATATTGTATTTCCTGTGTAGTTATCTGGTTAGGTAGTCTATGTTATATTGGTAGTGTATGACTTGTATTGTATTATTCTTTTTGAACGTTCATTCATTTCCTTAAAAGGCGTTAGACCCTTAGACCGGTATTGTGTGTTTATTGCAGTGGGTAATAGGAGCGTCTCTATCGCTCAAACAGCTTTAGTGTAAACCAGCTTACACTGTGTTGCATTTTCACCTTATCACTACAAAAGGGTTTACAGTATAAGAATATCATTTCTGTGTGTTACATTCAAGGTCTACTGATTATTATCTTGTGAGCGTCTGCGCCGCTCGTGATCTCCTCGTGGTCTCGAGCGTCCGCTACGCTGATAGCGTAGCATTACGGTAGTCGCTCACCTATAGTGTGCCCGATACCAACAGCGTATTCTCGCGAGCGTTTGTGTCGCTCGAGCGGCTCGCTCCCGATACAGCGTCCGCTACGCTAAGAGCGTACCCTTACGGTACCTCGTGCGCCGGTTGCGTACAGTGTTTCTTAACCTCTGTATAGTGTGTTAAATAGGATAAATATTTGGCTTTATCTAGTCGGCAGCCTATAGCGTGCCTGCCTGTGATCCCTTGGCTGTAAGCGAACGTGACGCTCGAGCGTCTCGACTACGGCTAAGCGATTGTTACGCAACGTGCGTGCCCTTACGGTATACCATACGTAAATAGCGTACTGTGTTCTTAGACCTCTTAAAGGGTTTTAAGTAAGATAAATATTTAGCTTTATCAATTGGCGGCTCGTCCGTCCTTCACATATCTCTGCTAGGTAATTCCAGCAGACATTATCCATCAGCAAAGGGCGGGAGATCATATTCCTCGCAGTGCTGTCTGGATAAGCGTCTGCTTCGCTTAGTAAAGGGTGCTGAGGGAATCCGGAACCGGAGGTAAGAACAACACGCTAGTGTCTTTTAAAACTGTTTATTTCTATCTTGCGTACGCACACACGCATATCTGCATTTCTTTTTATTCGTGTATTTTCATATATCACTCTTCTGTTTGCCATTCTATAATTGATAAACGTGCTAAGAGAGATTTGCCGCTATTTCATAGTTAAAGTATAAAAGTAATACATTAAGAGATAAATTGCAAAGCACACACACAGCTCTACCTAAAGATACAAGGAGAGATTGGTGTGGTGTTCGGTAGATGATTGAGGATCACCTACATTGATAAACGTGTAAAATTGTGTTACGGTGGATAGTTGCTTTGTGTACACGTGTCTCTAACAAAGGGTGAGACTCGCGTACGCAACTCAAAGGCCGACGCACGCAGCGTATATTACGCAACGGAGCGTCCGGGTACGCCCACGTAACTCAAATCACACGCTAGTGTTATTGTAACAGGCGAAAAGGTGGCAACGCGATAAATAGCGCAAATCTATTTCAGTGTCCGAAATTTAAGCTAATAGATCCTTCTCCAATTTACAACACATCTGGTCTAAAGGAAAAAAAAATTCTGCGCAGAAATAGAAATAGAAACAAAAGTGTACATGTGGTGAGTGAGTGTTTGCAATTATATAAGTTTTACAATTTTGGGGATTGAACCACAGAAATCATCGAGTTCTCGTGAAGTACATACGTGTAAGTGACATACATGGTGGCTAGGGAGGCATCCCTTGTTAAACATATAAAGAGCATTAGAGTGTAGCAGACCAGGAGGTCATACTGTAGCAGACCAGGAGGTCGCATAGCAGACCAGGAGGTCGCATAACAGACCAGGAGGTCCAGATACAGCAGACAAGGAAGTCCGCTATAGAGTCAAGTAGCCCAACACCAAGAAGGGTTGGGGCGGAACCCATATAGGCCATAAAGCTCAGGCTGAAGGAATTCGCAGCTGCTGAATGTCGATTCCACTGGTCGCTCCGTACATAAGATTAGTTGCTTATGTACTGAACGATTGTACCGCACGTAATTGTGTGCATTAGTTAGTAACTTGACCTAGTACCACTTGTGTACAAAAAGGGTCATAAACGCTATTTGTACATTCTAACGTGATTTGTGTAATTTTTTATTTTTAAAAGGGAAGTTCGCTGGTCACTCAGGAATTATCCAACAACCCCACAGTTACTGGAAAGGGTTAATGCTCTGCGGATCACACTCACATGTTCCAGTAAACAAAGGTTCATAGGGGCCCTGGGTCGAGTACGCCAGCACTATATCAGTGTGGAGGTCGTATTGGTCGGCGTGGGCGAGTAAGTGGGGTACTCGGTAAACCACCACCGTCAACCTATCTGTGAATATTTTGGTCTTTTGTAAGGGTTCGCTGAAGACCCTGATATAAAGGTCAGAGGTAGAGCAAGCAACACCTGCAAATTATGGGGGCCAGTTGTTCAGGAAGGGGGCGATCAACCTCGGTTCGGGTTGATTTAGTGAACCGACCAATCGGGTCGGCAAGGTACGTAATGTGTGAAAAATACGGCTCACACACAGAAGTTTTATGTGATGAATGGGAGAGAATGACGGTACATGACGGGGAGAAGTTCCCAAGAGTAGGCAGCTTTAGCCCAGAAGTGTTACAAAATCTAAGGAGAAGGATATGTCTCATTAAATCAACAAAGAGACGAATCAAACATTATGATTATTTGCAGCTATGGCAACAGGAGGGTGAAATACAGAGAGGATTGGCTCAGGCGGCGGGATCTAATCCTATCAGGAAACTGGTAGCCACGGCCCCGCCGCCACCATACATATCAGGAGAGAAATTGGTTGCGGAGAATGACGCATCAGGGGGTAACAAACAGGCACTTAGCAACTGTATAAATGTTAAGGATAATGTTAATAAGTTAACCAATGCAAGTATTAACCCGTGCAAGTTGTACCCTGTTTTGAACTTTCCCCAGGAGTGTGATCAAGAAGACGAAGCATCAACAATATCGGCGCTCTCTCTAGCAGCCACCATATCAGAGACAACAGTAGGCACGGCCCAACCCTTAAGATTAGTAACAAAGGCCCCTAGCGGAGGGACAGGTGAGGTCGTGTCAACAGGTAAGTACGGCACCTTACACTATGCGGAAACCATTTCACCACAGGCTGTAGAATCTAATCAGAATGAGGTTATTAAACTTGCTCCCGTTAGGGTAATAGCTGTTCCAAATGGAAAAACGGACACTACAGGAGTCACTCCCATTAGGAACATTGCCATGTATAGCCCATTTTCCAGAATGGAATTAAGAACCATAGTGTCTGAATTCCCTGATCCTAGGAAAGATCTAGTTGCTAGCCAGAAATACATCAGAGACCTAGGAAATACTGTAGAGCCAAATAACAAAGACTGGCAGATATTGCTGAGGGCATGTTTACCCTCCAATGTTGACTCAGCTCAATTTTTAGCTGATTGTGGATTGGATCAGGATGTACCCCTTACAGATGTGTACAACAAAGACAATGTAAAAAGAATAAATTTACAGTTAAAGGAGTATTTCCCAGCTGTAGCCAAATGGAATAGAATTTTTTCCATTAAACAAAAAGAGTCAGAAACAGCTGCTGAGTATTTTCACCGGGCACTATTAGAAATGGCAAAATACACTGGCATAGAGGACATTAGGACCAATGCAAATCATCAAGAAGTAGCAGTATCTGTGCTAATGGATGGTTTAAAAGAAGCATTAAAGACAAGGGTACAGACCACGCAACCATGTTGGCGAGGTCTGTCGGTGGCTACTTTGAGAGAGGCTGCTATTGATCACGACCGGAATATCACCAGACACAGGGAGTCACAAGGTGATAAGTTAATGGCCGTAAGTATACAGGCCCTGACCACAAAGCAGCCTTTGTATAGATCACCAAACCCTGTGGGTAAGTCAAATGTGGTAACATGTTATTTTTGTCATAAACAGGGACACATAGCACGAGATTGTAGAGCGAAAAATTCACAAAGATCATACCAACCCCCTAGACAACGACATGACACACGAAATTGGGATCAGGGTCCACAGAGACGGAGTTATGAGCCACATACAGGGGAAACAAAAAGATATCCCCCAAAAGGAGACTGGCAAACTTCTGGCAGTTCCCATTTAACCCCTTCACAAGTAGTTGCTGCCAGCGGGATTCAGGGAGGTCACCATACCCAATAGGGGTGTGGCCATACCTGTAATCTGCAGCCAGTAAAATTGATTGCAAATCCTGGAAGTGAACCCGAAATTGCAATAAATGTAGCTGGTAAATCATTAAACTTTCTTGTAGATACGGGGGCGGCCAAATCAGTGATAAATTCGACAGTGGGCATGAGAACCACTGGTAAGACAATTCCAGCCATAGGAGTAACGGGAGTAGTCCAGCACTACCCTGTTAGCAAACCAGCCGAGATTACAATAGGGCCTTTACATACCAAGCATTCCTTTTTGCTGGCTGCATCGGCACCGACTAATCTCCTGGGAAGAGACTTATTGTGTAAAATGGGGTGCGTCATTTATTGTACTCCTGAAGGTGTATTCTTGGACATACCTGAGAATCACGCTCAGGAAGTGCGAGACATGTTAGACTCCCCATCAAAATTAATGTCACATACCATTATGACAAATAGGACTCCATCCCAAGTAGAAGAAATGACATCCCAGATACCAGAGTCACTGTGGACTAAAGACGGACAAGACACTGGATTGATGGCAAACGTAGCTCCAGTAGTTGTGCAAGTAAAAGATGGTAGGATAGCTCCAAAAATCCCACAATACCCTCTGAAGCCAGAAGTGGAGTTAGGAGTATACCCAGTAATAGAGCGCTTGCTACAACAGGGCATTCTGGTAAGAACGTCCAGCACTGCCAATAGTCCCATCTTCCCTGTGAAAAAGAGTGGGGGGAGGGGTTACCGGCTAGTGCAGGATCTAAGGGGGATTAACAAAATAGTTGAGAGTCAGTTCCCCGTAGTGCCAAATCCAGCTGTCATCCTTATGCAAATCCCTCCCACTGCGAAATTTTTCACTGTTATTGACCTCTGCTCCGCTTTCTTTTCGGTACCTCTGCACCCTGACAGCCAATATTTGTTTGCATTTACATACAGAGGAGTCCAATACACATGGACTCGATTACCACAAGGTTTCATAGACAGTCCAAGTATATTTTCCCAGGCTTTGCATGATTGTTTACAGTCTTTCCAACCAGAGAGTGGATCAGTATTGATACAATACGTGGATGATTTACTACTGTGTTCTGATTCATTGGAAGCATCCCTGAAGGATACGAAACAGCTCCTGTTTCATCTTTCAGACACAGGACACAAGGTTTCCAAAGACAAGTTACAATTATGCCAAACTAAAGTAAAATATTTGGGACACTGTCTAACACAAGGACTGAGACACCTGACCGCTGATAGAATTCAAGCAATTAGAGACATGACTCTGCCACAAACCCAGCAACAAATCAGAACATTTTTAGGAATGTGTGGGTGTTGCCGTAACTGGATCCCAGGATTTTCCATTCTAGCATTACCTTTGCAGGAGATGGTTTCCTCAAACAAGCCTGATCGGATTTCGCACACAGACGAGTCCGAGATGGCATTTGAGAGACTTAAACAGTGCCTAACGCAGGCACCAGCATTAGGTATGCCAGACTATGGGAAACCCTTTGAGCTGTACGGAACAGAAAGTGCTGGTTGCGCGGCAGGCGTCCTAACCCAGAAGCACGGTGATGCCAGCAGGCCAGTAGCATACTACAGCGCTCAGCTAGATACGGTAGCGCGATCCCTCCCCACATGCTTGCGAAGCGTTGCTGCGATAGCATTGCTAGTAACGAAAAGCGAAGATGTAGTGCTAGGTTCACAACCTCACAATTCATACACCACATGCAGTGTCAGCCTTGCTAAATTCTGCCCAAACCAGACACGTCTCATCAGCGCGGTTTACAAGATGGGAATTGGCACTAATGGCCCCCGTAAACATCACCATAAGGAGATGCAGTGCATTAAATCCTGCAACATATCTCCCAGGTGTGCCTGGACAGGCACAAAGGGTGGAGGATGAGAGTGGTGGGGAAGGAGGATTTAATACAAAGGATGACACACATGATTGTATGGAATATTTGACCCAAAATTTCACGGCAAGGCCTGACATCAGTGACAACCCACTAGAAGATGTAGACTTTACTTTCTACACCGACGGTAGTTGTCACAGACAGTCAGACTCGGGAGACTTGTGTACTGGATACGCAGTCGTAGATGACCAAGGCACCATAGAAGCTGAACCGCTAGGCCCACCTCACTCAGCCCAGGTTGCTGAACTGGTCGCCCTAGCCAGAGCATGTGAATTGGCTAAGGGCAAGTCAGCCAATATCTACACCGACTCTAGATACGCATTCGGGGTAGTCCACGATTTCGGAGCCCTATGGCGCCTCAGAAATTTCATGACGGCAGCTGGTACACCGGTAGCGCATGCAGCTCACATCAAAAGGCTTCTAACAGCGATACAGGAACCCGACAGAGTGGCTGTTATCAAGTGTAAAGCACACACATATAGCCAAGACCCAGTATCACTTGGTAACAGCCGAGCAGATGAAGCTGCTAAGTTAGCAGCTGGTACCCCCAGACAGACAGACAGACACCACACAATTGATGGTATTTAATACCATCAACACACAGAAGCTGTGTGAAATGCAAAATTTGTGTTCCACACAGGAAAAGGCAGTCTGGAAGGCAAAGGGATATGGCCAGGAGTCCTCAGGACTCTGGACGGATGGACAAGGTAAACCAGTGGCCCCCAGAGCATATCTTCCATGTTTAGCTGAGGCAGCCCACGGGCTGACTCATCTGGGCAAGGAGGGAATGTGTAAGTTGGTAAGAGCATATTGGTGCGCCCCAGGATTTTCATCCCATGCAGGTAAGAGAGCAATGTCATGCCTTACCTGTTTGAGAAAGAATATCGGAAAGGCAATACCAACAGAACCATCTCATATCCCACCTACAGACGGACCTTTTCAGGTAATACAGATTGACTTTATCCAATTACCCCCTTGTCGAAATTTGAAATATGTACTTGTTTGTATAGATGTGTTCTCAAATTGGGTCGAAGCATTTCCGGCGGCCACAAATACCGCTATGTTTACTGCTAAGAAAATTGTGCAGGAATTTGTATGTAGATATGGTATCCCTAGAATAATTGAAAGTGATAGGGGTACCCATTTTACAGGTGATGTCTTTCAAGGAATGTGTAAGTTGATGGGAATTGATAGCAAGCTGCACACTCCATACCGTCCACAGGCGAGTGCGAAGGTGGAAAGAGTGAACAGCACTATTAAAAATAAACTGAGCAAAGTTATGGCAGAAACAGGATTGACATGGCCAGAAGCTTTACCCATTGTACTATACAGCATCAGAACCACTCCCAGGTCCCCTCTTAATCTGTCTCCCTTTGAAATCTTGTTTGGTCGACAACCGCATGTTATGATTAACCCTCAGGATGATTTGAAGTGTAACAATGAAGTGACTGTAAAGTACCTGATTAACATGAGTAAACAGCTAAGGAATCAAAATGATAATTTGAAGTTGGTGATTCCTGATTTACCAGATAGTAATTGTCATGACATTGAACCTGGGGATTATGTAATGATACGGAATTTTCTACGCTCAGGTTGCCTTATTGACAGATGGGAAGGACCATACCAAGTCTTATTGACTAGCACTACAGCATTGAAGGTTGCCGAGAGAGAGACTTGGGTTCATTCGTCCCATTGTAAGAAGGTTGCTGATCCAGAGAGGTCCCGTGATAAGGAACAGACGGTAGAGGAAATTGTATCACTGGAGTGACTGAGGCGGCACCTGAGCATTGAAAATCACAAGATCAAAAGCAGTTGCCGATTCCCTGTTCCCTTTTATTGTTTTTCTCCACTTCCCCATCCCCTCTCCCTCAAATTATTTTTTTCCCCCTTCTCATTCTTCTTCGTTTCCTCCTATAAGATGGACTTGCCCCAAGAGACTGTGATCCGGATTTTCCTGTTGACCATGATGTTGACCAGAGCAGTCTGTTCCGGCGAGAGTACCATGGAGGTCGAGAGAGGTTCTGGAATGGGTTCTGATGACAGAGATGGAGGCGTAGTTTTCCGAGAACAACATAATCAACAAGCAAAGGCGAGTATCAGAAAACGATCCGATAACATAGACCATAGAAGGAATTGTGAAGGATTGTTAGCTGAAGAAAACTGTATCTGTAGGCTCTGTGACAATGTAGTTGAGGACGGGTGCATCAAGAAATGCCAATCGTTTCAATATCCACATGGACCGGCATCCCTTGAGTGACTATCACTCCTTAGTGGGTAGTGTGTTAAATCAAACAGATTGTTGGGTATGCTCTCAAGTACCTCAAGGTCATAGCAAATCAGGACTAGTACCATTTCCTTTAACGATAGGGGAGGTACTTGAGCTAAGTGGTGGGAGGCCGGTGGACAGGAGGTTTAATATCTCCAGTCCTCCTAGTTTGAAGCTCCACCAATATCATGTGGATAGATCCCTAATATGTTTTAACATTTCCAATCCCCGAAAGCCGGGAAATTGGGAAGTGTCATGGAGTAACCAAACCATGACCTTTTCATATAGAGCAGATAGAATGCCGACAGATACAGAACTTATACGCCACATAGCTGGTAGTGGAAAATATTTCCGATATAGGTATACCCTAGGAAGTAGGATTATGAGAGTTGGAGAGGTATCACCAGGATACTGTGCACATATCGTACAAACTGGTACGTGTACTAGACAGATGGGAGAATTAGGGTTAGGAGATTTCACATGGAAGATGTGTAATATGGTTATGTCCTACTCCGTCCCATATGTTCTCCCCGATGATGCATATTTCATATGCGGGAGGAAGGCGTATAAATGGCTTGCCCCAAACTCTGAAGGATTGTGTTATATTGGAAAAGTACTGCCTGAAGTAATGACTGTATCACATGCCAAAATGAAAGATATACACCGTGTTGCCCAAGCTCCTTATACTCATACTCATTACGAGCACGTAGTTAAACGGCACCTGATAGAAAGAACAGAGCATCCGGCCTCTGACATGATCCATGAATCCACCTCTGATGGGAGACTATTCCACTTATCCACTACCCTTTCTGTGAAGTAATTTTTCCTTAAATTTCCCCTGAACCTCCCCCCCTCCAGTCTCAGTGTATGTCCTCGAGTTCTAATACTTCTCTTCCTTTGAAGAATGTTTCCCTCCTGAACTTTGTTAAGACCCTTGATATATTTGAAAGTTTCTATCATGTCTCCCCTTTCCCTTCTCTCCTCCAAACTATACATGTTAAGATCTTTTAGCCTTTCCGGGTACGTTTTGTGATGTAGGCCATGCACCATTTTAGTTGCCCTTCTTTGTACACTCTCTACTGTATTTATATCAGTATATAAGTAGTCCGCACTTGGGACGGGCGCCCAGCATCCTCTACGGACTACGAGAAAAAGATTTACCGGTAGGTTTAAAATCTTATTTTCTCTTACGTCCTAGAGGATGCTGGGGACTCCGGAAGGACCATGGGGATTATACCAAAGCTCCCAAACGGGCAGGAGAGTGCGGATGACTCTGCAGCACCGATTGAGCAAACAGGAGGTCCTCCTCAGCCAGGGTATCAAACTTATAGAACTTTGCAAAGGTGTTTGAACCCGACCAAGTAGCAGCTCGGCACAGCTGTAGTACCGAGACCCCTCGGGCAGCCGCCCAAGAAGAGCCCACCTTCCTAGTGGAATGGGCCTTGACCGATTTAGGAAACGGCAATCCCGCCGTAGAATGTGCCTGCCGAATCATGTTACAGATCCAGCGAGCAATGGTTTGCTTTGAAGCAAGGGCGCCAATCTTATTGGCTACATACAGGACAAACAGCGCTTCTGTTTTTCTGACTCTAGCCATTCTGGCCACGTAAATTTTCAAAGCCCTGACCACATCAAAGGACTCGGAATCCTCCAAGTCACGTGTAGCCACAGGCACCACAATAGGTTGGTTCATATGAAAAGATGAGACCACTTTTGGCAGGAATTGAGGACGGGTCCGCAATTCCGCTCTATCCATATGGAAAACCAGATAGGGTCTTTTATGTGATAAAGCCGCTAATTCCGACATTCGCCTAGTCGAAGCCAAGGCTAATAACATGACCACCTTCCAAGTGAGATATTTCAACTCCACCGTTTTAAGTGGTTCAAACCAGTGTGACTTAAGGAAACTTAACACCACGTTAAGGTCCCAAGGCGCCACCGGAGGTACAAAAGGAGGCTGAATATGCTGTACTCCCTTCACAAAAGTTTGTACTTCAGGGAGAGAGGCCAATTCCTTTTGAAAGAAAATGGATAAGGCTGAAATCTGAACCTTAATGGAGCCTAATTTTAGGCCCAAATTCACTCCAGTTTGTAGGAAGTGAAGGAAGCGGCCCAGATGGAATTCTTCCGTAGGAGCATTCCTGGCCTCACACCAAAAAACATATTTTCGCCATATACGGTGATAATGTTTAGATGTCACGTCCTTCCTAGCCTTTATCAGCGTAGGAATGACCTCATCCGGAATACTCTTTTCCGCTAGGATCCGGCGTTCAACCGCCATGCCGTCAAACGCAGCCGTGGTAAGTTTTGGAACAGACAGGGCCCCTGTTGCAGCAGGTCCTGTCTTAGAGGAAGAGGCCACGGATCTTCTGTGAGCATTTCCTGCAGATCCGGATACCAGGTCCTTCGTGGCCAATCTGGAACAATGAGGATTGTTCTCACTCCTCTTTTTCTTACTATTCTCAACACCTTGGGTATGAGAGGAAGAGGAGGAAATAAATAACCGACCGAAACACCCACGGTGTCACTAGGGCATCTACAGCTACTGCCTGAGGGTCTCTTGACCTGGCACAATACCTCTGTAGCTTTTTGTTGAGGCGGGACGCCATCATGTCTATCTGGGGCAGTCCCCACCGACTTGTAATCTGTGCGAAGACTTCCTGATGAAGTCCCCACTCTGCTGGATGCAAGTCGTGTCTGCTGAGGAAGTCTGCTTCCCAGTTGTCCACTCCCGGATTGAACACTGCTGACAGTGCGCTTACATGATTCTCCGCCCAGCGAAGAATTCTGGTGGTTTCCGCCATCGCCACTCTGCTCCTTGTTCCGCCTTGGCGGTTTACATGAGCTACTGCGGTGACGTTGTCTGACTGGATCAGAACCGGTTGGTCGCGAAGTAAGGTCTCCGCTTGACGTAGGGCGTTGTATACGGCCCTCAGTTACAGGATGTTGATGTGAAGACAAGTCTCTTGACTTGACCAAAGACCTTGGAAATTTCTTTCCTGTGTGACTGCTTCCCAACCTCGGAGGCTCGCGTCCGTGGTCACCAGGATCCAGTCCTGAATGCCGAACCTGCGGCCCTCTAGAAGGTGAGCACTCTGCAGCCACCACAGGAGAGATACCCTGGCCCTGGGGGACAGGCGGATCATCTGATGAATCTGTAGATGAGACCCGGACCACTTGTCCAGTAGGTCCCATTGGAAGGTCCTCGCATGGAACCTGCCGAAGGGAATGGCCTCGTATGATGCCACCATCTTTCCCAGGACTCGAGTGCACTGACACCTGTTTTGGTTTCAATAGGTTCCTGACCAGAGTCATGAGTTCCTGGGTCTTTTCTATCGGAAGATAAACTCTTTTCTGGTCCGTATCCCGAATCATGCCCAAGAAAGTCAGACGAGTCGTAGGAACCAACTGCGACTTTGGGATATTGAGAATCCAGCCGTGTTGCTGTAACACCTTCAGTGAAAGTGATACGTTGTTCAGCAACTGCTCTCTTGATCTCGCTTTTATGAGGAGATCGTCCAAGTACGGGATAATTGTGACACCTTGCCTTCGCAGGAGCACCATCATTTCCGCCATTACCTTGGTGAAAATTCTCGGGGCCGTGGAGAGACCAAACGGCAACGTCTGAAATTGGTAATAACAATCCTGTACCGCAAATCTTAGGTACGCCTGCTGAGGTGGATAAATGGGAACATGAAGGTATGCATCCTTTATGTCCAGAGATACCATAAAATCCCCCCCTTCCAGGCTGTCGATGACCGCTCTTAGCGATTCCATCTTGAACTTGAACTTTTTCAAGTATAGGTTCAGGGATTTTAAATTTAATATGGGTCTGACCGAACCGTCCGGTTTCGGGACTACAAACAGGGTCAAGTAATATCCCCTTCCTTGTTGAAGCAGGGGAACCTTGACCACCACCTGTTGAAGATACAATTTGTGAATTGCATTTAACACTATCTCCCTTTCCTGGGGAGAAGATGGTAGAACCGATTTGAAAAACCGGCGAGGCACCTCTTCGAATTCCAGCTTGTAACCCTGAGAAACAATTTCTATTGCCCAGGGATCCACCTGTGAGTGAACCCAGATGTGGCTGAAAATTCGAAGACGTGCCCCCCACTGGGGCGGACTCCCTTATCGGAGCCCCAGCGTCATGCGGTGGATTTTGTAGAGGCCGGGGATGACTTCTGTTCTGGTGCAGCTTTTTTTAATCCTCTACCCTTACCTCTGGCAAGAAAGGACGCACCTCGTACTTTCTTGTTTCTCTGTGATCGAAAGGACTGCATTTGATAATGTGGTGCTTTCTTAGGCTGTGAGGGAATATAAGGCAAAAAATTAGATTTACCAGCTGTAGCTGTGGAGACCAGGTCCGAGAGACCTTCTCCAAACAATTCCTCACCATTGTAAGGTAAACCCTCCATATGCCTCTTTGAGTCGGCATCACCTGTCCATTGTCGGGTCCATAGGACTCGCCTAGCAGTAATTGACATAGCGTTGATTCTAGAACCCAGTAGACTAATGTCTCTTTGAGCATCTCTCATATATAGGACAGCATCTTTTATATACCCTAGGGTCAATAAAATGGTATACTTATCTAGGTTCTCAATCTCCGCTGATAAGGTATCTGTCCATGCTGCTACAGCGCTACAAACCCAGGCCGACGCAATTGCCGGTCTGAGTAAGGTACCAGAATGTGTGTAAATGGACTTTAGGGTAACCTCCTGCTTGCGGTCAGCAGGATCCCTGAGGGTAGCCGTATCCTGGGATGGCAGCGCTACCTTCTTGGATAAGCGTGTCAATGCTTTGTCCACCCTAGGGGAGGATTCCCACCGTATCCTGTCCATTGGCTGGAAAGGATATGCCATAAGAATCCTTTTGGGAATCTGCAGTTTTTTGTCTGGAGATTCCCAAGCTTTTTCACATAATTCGTTCAACTCATGTGAGGGGGGAAAGGTTACCTCAGGTTTCTTTCCCTTATACATGTGTACCCTCGTGTCAGGGATAGGGGGTTCCTCTGTGATGTGCAAAACATCTTTTATTGCAATCATCATATATCGAATACCTTTATCCAATTTTGGCTGTAACTTTGCATCATCGTAGTCGACACTGGAGTCAGAATCCGTGTCGGTATCTGTGTCAACTATTTGGGATAGTGGGCGCTTTTGAGACCCCGAAGGTCCCTGCGACATAGCGACAGGCATGGGTTGACTCCCTGACTGTTCACTAGCTTCAGCTTTGTCTAATCTTTTGTGCAATAAGTTTACATTAGCACTTAAAACATTCCACATATCCATCCAGTCAGGTGTCGGCGTTGTCGACAGAGACACTACATTCATTTTCACCTCCTCCTGAAAGCCTTCTACCTCAGACATGTCGACACACGCGTACCTACACACCACACACTCAGGGAATCCTCTTATCTGAAGACAGTTCCCCCACGAGGCCCTTTGGAGAGACAGAGAGAGAGTATGCCAGCACACACCCCAGCGCTATACGACCCAGGAAAAAAACACAATAATTTTATGTTTACCCAGATAGCGCTGTTTTATATATACAATATGCGCCTAATTATGTTCCCCCCCCCCCCCCCTCTTCTATAAAACCCTCTTTCTACCGTGGTATAAGCAGGGGAGAGTCCGGGGAGCTTCCTCTTAGCGGTGCTGTGGAGAAAATGGCGCTGGTGAGTGCTGAGGGAGAAGCCCCCCCCCCCCTCCCCGGCGGCGGGCTTCTGTCCCGTTTAAAACAGTAACATTTGGCGGGGGCTCTTATATATATACAGTGCCCAGCTGTATATATACTTATTTGTGCCAAAAAGAGGTCTATATGCTGCCCAGGGCGCCCCCCCTGCGCCCTGCACCCTTACAGTGACTGCCGTGTGTGAGGTGTATGGGAGCAATGACGCACAGCTTTACTGCTGTGTATTACCTCAGTGAAGATCATGAAGTCTTCTGCCGCCTCTGAAGTCTTCTTTTCTTCTCATACTCACCCAGCTTCTACCTTCCGGCTCTGCGAGGGGGACGGCGGCGTGGCTCTGGGACGGACGGCGAGGGTGAGACCTGCGTACCGATCCCTCTGGAGCTAATGGTGTCCAGTAGCCTAAGAAGCAGAGCTTTGAAACTCACAGAAGTAGGTCTGCTTCTGTCCCCTCAGTCCCTCGATGCAGGGAGTCTGTTGCCAGCAGGCTCCCTGAAAATAAAAAACCTAACAAATATACTTTCTGTCAGGAAGCTCAGAAGAGCTCCCTGTAGTGCACCCATCTCCTCTGGGCACAGTATCAAACTGAGGTCTGGAGGAGGGGCATAGAGGGAGGAGCCAGTGCACACCCAGATCTAAAGTCTTTCTTAAAGTGTGCATGTCTCCTGCGGAGCCCGTCTATCCCCATGGTCCTTACGGAGTCCCCAGCATCCTCTAGGACGTAAGAGAAATATACCCAGATAGCGCTTTTATTATATTATATTCACTGCGCCAAATGATGTGCCCCCCTTCTTTAAAACCCTCTGTCACCATGTTCAGCAGGGGAGAGTCCGGGGAGCCAGCTTCTCAGCGGTGTGCTGTGGAGAAAATGGCGCTGGTGAGTGCTGAGGGATCAAGCTCCGCCCCCCAGCGGCGGGATTCGGTCCCGCTCGATTCCGTTTAAAAACTGGTGGGGGATCTCTAATATACAGTGCAGAGGCTGAATATATACTCTTTTTGCCAGTCCCAGAGGTTTAAATTGCTGCCCAGGGCGCCCCCCCTGCGCGCTGCACCCTACAGTGCCTGCCGTGTGTATCTTGTGTGGGAGCAATGGCATGCAGCGTTACGACTGCGCGTTACCTCAGTGAAGATCTGAAGTCTTCTGCCGCCTCTGAAGTCTTCTATCTTCTCATACTCACCCGGCTTCTATCTTCCGGCTCTGTGAGGAGGACGGTGGCGCGGCTCCGGGACGAACAGCTAGGAGGACCTGCGTTCCGACTCCCTCTGGAGCTAATGGTGTCTAGTAGCCTAAGAAGCAGAGCCTAGCATTTAAGAAGGTCTGCTTCTCTCTCCTCAGTCCATCACTGCAGGGAGCCTGTTGCCAGCAGGCTCCCTGAAAATAAAAAACCTAGCAAAAATTATTTCTTTCAGGAAACTCAGGAGAGCTCCCTGTAATGCACCCAGTCTCCTCTGGGCACCGTATCAAACTGAGGTCTGGAGGAGGGGCATGGAGGAAGGAGCCAGTGCACACCCATATCTAGAGTTCTTTTTGGTGCCCATGTCTCCTGCGGAGCCCGTCTTTCCCCATGGTCCTTACGGAGTCCCCAGCATCCTCCAGGACGTAAGAGAAAAATAAATTGTGTGCAGTAAATAACTGTGAATCAAAACCAAAGAGTGCAGCCGTGTAATTATTTTGCTTTTGATCTTATAATGACTATGGGGGTCATTCAGATCTGATCACTTGGCAGCGATTTTTGCAGTCCTGTGATCAGATAGTCGCCGCCTACAGGAGGAGTGTATTTTTCGCTGTGCAAGTGTGCGATCACATGTGTAGCAGAGCTGCACAAACTGATTTTGTGCAGTCTCTAGCCCTCATGATCGCTCGCTAGCAGTTTTTAGCAGCCGCGCAAACGCTATGCCGCCGCCCTCTGGGAGTGTATTGTAGCTTAGCAGAAGTGCAAATGGTTCTATCGCAGAGCGGCTACAAATTTATTTTGTGCAGTTTCAGAGTAGCTCAAAACCTACTCAGCGCTTGCAATCACTTCAGACCATTCTGTTCCGGATTTGACATCACAAACACGCCCTGAGTTCGGCCAGCCACGCCTGCGTTTTCCCTGGCACACCTGCATTTTTCCGAACACTCCCTGAAAACGGTCAGTTCTCACCCAGAAACGCCCCCTTCATGTCAATCACTCTGCAGCAGCCAGTACGACTGAAATGCATTGCTAGAACCTGTGTTAAACTACATCGGACGTTGTACTCGTACGTCGCGCGTGCGCATTGCGCCGCATGCGCAGAACTGCCATTTTTTAGCCTGATTGCTGCGCTGCAAACAAATGCAGCTAGCGATCAACTCGAATGACCACTTCTGCGCAGCCTAGGACTTACTTATCCTGTGCGATTGAACCCTGAAGATCGGGGCCGGAGCTGACGTCAGACGCCCTCCCTGAAAACGCTTCAACCCACCTGGTTTTTCCGGACACTCCCTGAAAACGGTCACTTGCCACCCACAAACGGCCTCTTTCTGTCAATCTCCTTGTGAACGCCAGGGTGGATAGATCCTTCGCACCAACCCGTCGCAGGGCGCCGATGCCCATTGCAGCCGTGCTACGCATCGGCGCAATGCGGTGCATACATATGTGCAGTTCGTATCTGATCGCCCACTGTGCGAAAGCGCACAGCAGCCATCAGATCTGAATGACACCACATGTGTTTATCCTATTTCCATGACCTAGATTATGGTGTTTCGGTCACTGTGAATGCATCAGTATAGAATTAATAATATAATTCCATTTTTTATATTACACATGTGATACAATATAATGTAAATCTAGGATTATAATGTTTGGGCTACTATTGCTGAAATTGTTATACTGTAGCTACTACTAAATAATAAATACTATTACTACTATGGGGGTAATTCAGACCTGATCGCTCGCTAGCAGTTTTTTGCAGCACTGCGATCAGATAGTCACCGCCTACAGGGGACAGTATTTTAGCTTGCAAGTGTGCGATCGCATGTGTAGCCGAGCGGTACAACTAAACTTTGTGCAGTTTCTGCATTGCCCAGAACTTATTCAGCCGCTGTGATCACTTCAGCCTGTCTGGTCCTGGAATTGATGTCAGACACCCGCCCTGCAAACGCTTGGACACGCCTGCGTTTTTCCAACCACTCCCTGAAAACGGTCTGTTGCCACCCACAAATGCCTTCTTCCTGTCAATCTCCTTGCGATCGGCTGTGCGAATGGATTATTTGTAAAACCCATCGCACAGCAACGATCTGCTTTGTACCCGTGCGATGCGCCTGCGCACTGTGGTGCATACGCATGCGCAGTTCTAACCTGAATGCAGTGCTGCAAAAAACGCTAGCGAGCGATCAGGTCTGAATTACCCCCTATATGAGGTAGAAATATATCTCTTATACTGAACATATATTGTTGGTGCCTGGAACTGTATTCAATTAAATAAATTCTCCTAGGTGAATTGGGTGTGGTATGTTAGGTAGATTAGATTTAGGTCGACAGTGTCTACGTCAACCATTATTGGTCGTTTGTAAGTAGGTCGACATGGTTTCTGGGTCGACAGGGCCTCTAGATCGACATGTACTAGGTCGACATGAGGTTTTTTTTTACTTTTTTGGGTGTTGTTTTCTCTGTACAGTGACCAGGAACCCAAATAGTGCACCGGGAACCCAATTAGTGCACCGTGTCCCCTTGCATGGCTCGCTTCGCTTGCCATGCTTCAGACAAGGTGCCTCGCTGCGCTTGTCACAGTCCGTTTAGTTCCTGGTTTGACGTCACAAACACGCCCTGCGTTCAGCCAGCCACTCCCCCATTTCTCCAGCCACTCCTGCGTTTTTACCTGGCACGCCTGCGTTTTTTAGCACACTCCCTGAAAACGGCCAGTTTCCGCCCAGAAACACCCACTTCCTGTCAATCACACTACGATCACTCGAGCGATGAAAAAACGTCGCTCGAGTTTTGTGTGAAAGTACTTAGCGCATGCGCATTTTTGCCTTTTTTTACTTACGAAAATCAGCAGCGAGCGAACAACTCGGAATGACCACCAATGTCATTACTATTATTTTTTTACCAGACCTCATCTGGCTCTTATCTCTGCTCTCCAGCTATCACAAACATGTCCCCTGTGCCCACCAGCTTCTCATACACTTGTCACCCCCGTTCCCCACCAACATTTAGCAAACATGCCACCTCAGAACAGCAGCTATTATCAAACCATGCACACCTAGCCTCCGCTCTGCAGCCCTTATCAAACATGTGTATCCAACCTCCGCTCTGCAGCCTTTATCAAAAATGTGTATCCAACCTCCGCCCAGCAGCAGATTTCATCAAACCTGCACATCCAACCCAGGGCCAGTTCTAGACCTAGTGGCGCCCAGGGAACAGGGACAGTTGAACAGGGACAGTGCGTGCCAAAGACATGCAACAAAAATAGGGGCATGCCTTCATGGGGAAGGGGCGTGGCCACAGAATAGTACTAATTCACATTACACGCACAGTAGTATCCCTTATACACATTGGGGGTCATTCCGACACAATCGCAGCATGCTTTTGTTCGCACAGCTGCGACCGGGTCACTACTGCGCACGCGCGCGGGCAGGACGTAATGCACTCGCGCGTCATTGCCCGTCGACAGCCGTCACCACGCAATGACGCTGACAGCATAGAAAGCGGTCACAGTGGCGTTCGCAAGAAGACTGACTGCAGGAAGGCGTTCCGGGGCGTTGGAGACTGTTTTCGGGGAGTGATAAGAAAAATGCAGGCGAATCCAGGCAAACGGAGGGTGGATGCCTGACGTCAAAGCCGAGCCCATCATCGCTGGAGGCGTCGCACAGAGTAAGTATGTCCAGGGCTGGTCTTGTTTTGCAGGAAACTTTTTTAGCATAGCAGGGCTGCACAAGCGATCGCAGCCCAGCTATACTAAAATACACTCCCCCATAGGTGGGGATTAGTTGATCGCACCAGCAGCAAAAAGTTGCTTGGTGCGATCAACTCGGAATGAGGGCCATTATGCAATGTTAGAGCCCCTTACACACATTGCACCAGTTAGAGCTTCTTATACACATTACGCCAGGTGGTGCCTTATACACACTGTGCCAAGTAGAGCATCTGATATACATTGAGACAGGTAGCTCCTTATACACATTGCCCAGGTACAGACTTTTACACACATTGGGGTATATTTACTAACATTCGTAATTTTTGGAAAAAGGTCAAAGTTCAATCACGAATGACATCGACAGTGTAAAATTGCAACTTTTTGAATTGATTACGACTAATTTACTAAGCTGCAGTATTTTGCCTTTTCGGGTTTTCCGATGTCAATGTCATTCGTGTTTTTTTTCTGTTTTTTACGGCAGTGATTAGCAAAACACTGCCGACTTTTTCAAAATGAATCTCGGCCGGATCTGTGTGATCCGTGCTGGGGTTCATTTTTTATTTTATTTTAAATAAACACTGTAAAACTTAAAAAAAAATTGCGTGGGGTCCCCCCTCCTAAGCATAACCAGCCTCGGGCTCTTTGAGCCGATCCTGGTTGCAGAAATATGGGGGGGAAAATGACATGGGTTCCCCCATATTTAAGCAACCAGCATCGGGCTCTGCGCCTGGTCCTGGTTCCAAAAATACGGGGACAAAAAGAGTAGGGGTCCCCCGTATTTTTAAAACCAGCACCGGGCTCCACTAGCTGGACAGATAATGCCACAGCCGGGGGTCACTTTTATATAGTGCCCTGCGGCTGTGGCATCAAATATCCAACTAGTCACCCCTGGCCGGGATACCCTGGGGGAGTGGGGACCCCTTCAATCAAGGGGTCGTCCCCCCAGCCACCCAAGGGCCAGGGGTGAAGCCCGAGGCTGTCCCCCCCATCCAATTGGCTGCGGATGGGGGGCTGATAGCCTTTTGTGAAAATGAAAAGATATTGTTTTTAGTAGCAGTACTACAAGGCCCAGCAAGCCTCCCCCGCATGCTGGTACTTGGAGAACCACAAGTACCAGCATGCGGCGGAAAAACGGGCCCACTGGTACCTGTAGTACTACTACTAAAAAAATACCCAAAAAGAGACAAGACACACACACCTTGAAAGTAAAGATTTATTACATACATCCACACAAACATACTTACCTATGGCCCCACGCAGGTCGGTCCTCTTCTCCAGTAGAATCCAAGGGGTACCTGTTGAATAAATTATACTCACCAGCTCCAGGGTCCCAGGCTCCTCGTAGCATCCATTTGTAATCCACGTACTTGAATAAAATAAAAAAAACGGACACCCGAGCCACGCACTGAAAGGGGACCCATGTTTGCACATGGGTCCCCTTTCCCCGACTGCCAGAAACCCACTCTGACTTCTGTCTAAGTGGGTTTCTTCAGCCAATCAGGGAGCGCCACGTTGTAGCACCCTCCTGATCGGCTGTGTGCTCCTGTACTGACTGACAGGCGGCACACGGCAGTGTTACAATGTAGCGCCTATGCGCTCCATTGTAACCAATGGTGGGAACTTTCTGCTCAGCGGTGAGGTCACTTTCGGTCAACCGCAGGGCAGAAAGTTCCCACCATTGGTTACAATAGAGCGCATAGGCGCTACATTGTAACACTGCCGCGTGCTGCCTGTCAGTCAGTACAGGAGCACACAGCCGATCAGGAGGGTGCTACAACGTGGCGCTCCCTGATTGGCTGAAGAAACCCACTTAGACAGAAGTCAGAGTGGGTTTCTGGCAGTCGGTGAAAGGGGACCCATGTGCAACATGGGTCCCCTTTCAGTGCGTGGCTCGGGTGTCCGTTTTTTTATTTTATTCAAGTACGTGGATTACAAATGGATGCTACGAGGAGCCCGGGACCCTGGAGCTGGTGAGTATAATTTATTCAACAGGTACCCCTTGGATTCTACTGGAGAAGAGGACCGACCTGCGTGGGGCCATAGGTAAGTATGTTTGTATGTTTGTGTGGATGTATGTAATAAATCTTTACTTTCAAGGTGTGTGTGTCTTGTCTTTTTTGGGGTATTTTTTTAGTAGTAGTACTACAGGTACCAGCGGGCCCGTTTTTCCGCCGCATGCTGGTACTTGTGGTTCTCCAAGTACCAGCATGCGGGGGAGGCTTGCTGGGCCTTGTAGTACTGCTACTAAAAACAATATCTTTTCATTTTCACAAAAGGCTATCAGCCCCCCATCCGCAGCCAATTGGATGGGGGGGACAGCCTCGGGCTTCACCCCTGGCCCTTGGGTGGCTGGGGGGGGGGACCCCTTGATTGAAGGGGTCCCCACTCTCCCAGGGTACCCCGGCCAGGGGTGACTAGTTGGATTTTTGATGCCACGGCCGCAGGGCACTATATAAAAGTGACCCCCGGCTGTGGCATTATCTGTCCAGCTAGTGGAGCCCGGTGCTGGTTTTAGAAATACGGGGGACCCCTACTCTTTTTGTCCCCCGTATTTTTGGAACCAGGACCAGGCGCAGAGCCCGATGCTGGTTGCTTAAATATGGGGGAACCCCTGTCATTTTTTCCCCCATATTTCTGCAACCAGGGTCGGCTCAAAGAGCCCGAGGCTGGTTATGCTTAGGAGGGGGGACCCCACGCATTTTTTTTCCCGAAAATAACCACTTTCCCACCCCTTCCCACTGATATACATGCACGGATCTCATGGATCCGTGCATGCCTATCCAATCACGGGGGAAAAAAGCAGGTCTGGTTTTTTTTAGCACTTTTTTACGAGTTGTAATTTTTCACGGCAGTGTTTTTTTTTTTTTTTGCTTTGCACTTCTTAGTAAATTACCGAGATTCATAGTTAAACAGCCGTGTTTTGACCGATGGTGTATTCATTCGTGATTTTTTTCTTGGACTTCCAAAAAATTACGAATGCCCTCATCACTGCCGTGATTTGAGTTTAGTAAATTACCGAGATGACACTTTGATGAAAAAATGGCATCTCGGTCAAAATCGGGACCTTAGTAAATATACCCCACTGTGTCAGGTAGCCCCTTTACACACTGCAACAGGTAGAGCCTCTTATACACATTGCACCAGGTAGCCCCTTATATACATTGCAGCAGGTAGAGCCTCTTTTACACATTGCACCAGGTAACCCCTTATACACACTGCACCAGGTACAGCTTCTTATACACATTGCACCAAGTAGAGCATATTATACAAACTGAAAAACTCAAAAGGTTGAGATTCTTAAACACATTGCACCAGGTAGACCCTCTTATACACATTTCACCAGGTAGCCCCTTATGCACATTGCACAAGGTAGAGCCTCCTATACACATTGCGCCAGGTAGCCCCTTAAACACATTGCAAAAGGTAGAGAATCTTATACACATTGCACCAGGCAGCCCCTTATACAAATTGCACCAGGTAGAGCTTCTTATACATATTACACCAGGTAGAGCCTCTTATACACATTGTGACAGGTAGAGCCTCTTATACACATTGTGCCAGGGAGAGACTCTTATACACATTGAGCCAGGTAGCCCATTATACACATTGCACCAGGTAGAGCCTCTTATACACATTGCACCAGATAGCCCCTTATGCACATTACACAAGGTAGAGCCTCCTATACACATTGCGCAAGGTAGCCCCTTATACACAATGCACAAGGTAGAGCCTCTTATACACATTGCACCAGGCAGCCCCTTATACAAATTGCACCAGATAGAGCTTCTTATACACATTGGGGGTAATTCCAAGTTGATCGCAGCAGGAAATTTTTTAGCAGTTGGGCAAAACCATGTGCACTGCAGGAGAGGCAGATATAACATGTGCAGAGAGAGTTAGATTTGGGTGTGGTGAGTTCAATCTGCAATCTAAATTGCAGTGTAAAAATAAAGCAGCCAGTATTTACCCTGCACAGAAACAAAATAACCCACCCAAATCTAACTCTCTCTGCACATGTTATATCTGCCCCCCCCCTGCAATGCACATGGTTTTGCCCAACTGCTAAAAAATTTCCTGCTGCGATCAACTTGGAATTACCCCCATTGTACCAGATAGAGCCTCTTATACACATTGCGCCAGGTGGCCCCTTATACACTCTGTGCCAGGTAGAGCATCTTATATACACTGTGCCAGGTAGCTCATTATTAGAGATGAGCGGGTTCGGATTTACTCAGTTCTCAAAACGGCATGTTATTGGCTCACAGACGTCACGTGTTTTGGATAGCCAATAAGAAAAATCCGGATAAAACCGAACTGGCGTTAATTCTGGCGTTACATTCGAACCCGCTCATCTCTACTCCTTATACACATTGCCCCAGACATAGCATCTTATACACATTGCCCCAGGTAGCCCCTTTACACTCTGCAGCAGGTAGAGCCTCTTATACACATTGAACCAGGTAGCCCCTTACACATTGCACTAGGTAAAGCTTCTTATATACATTGCACCAAGTAGAGCTTCTTATACACACTGTGCCAGGTAGAGCCTCTTATACACATTGCACCAGGTGTAGCCTCTTATACACATTGCACCAGGTAGCCCCTTATACACATTGCACCAGGCAGAGCCTCCTATGCACATGTCGCCTGGTAGCCCCTTATACACATTACACCAGGTAGAGCCTCTTATACACATTGCACAAGGAAGCCCCTTATACACATTGCACTAGGTAGAGCTTCTTATCCACATTGTGCCAGGTAGAGCCTTTTATACACATTGTGCCAGGTAGTGCCTCTTATACACATTGTGCCAGGTAAAGCCTCTTATACACATTGTGCCAGGTAGAGCCTCTTATGCACATTGCACCAGGTAGCCCCTTATTCACACTGCACAAGGTAGAGCTTCTTGTACACATTGTACCAGGTAGAGCCTCTTCTACACATTGTGCAAGGTAGAGCCTCTTATACTCTTTGCGCCAGGTAGCCCATTATACACATTGCACTAGGTAGAGCCCCTTATACACATTGCACCAGGTGGAGTCTCTCATACACATTGTGCCAGGAAGCCCCTTATATACATTGCGCCCGGTAGCACCTTAGAAACATTGCACCAGGTAGAGCCTCTTATACACATTGCACCAGGTAGCCCCTTATGCACATTACACAAGGTAGAGCCTCCTATACACATTGCACCAGGCAGCCCCTTATACAAATTGCACCAGATAGAGCTTCTTATACACATTGTACCAGATAGAGCCTCTTATACACATTGCGCCAGGTGGCCCCTTATACACTCTGTGCCAGGTAGAGCATCTTATATACACTGTGCCAGGTAGCTCATTATTAGAGATGAGCGGGTTCGGATTTACTCAGTTCTCAAAACGGCATGTTATTGGCTCACAGACGTCACGTGTTTTGGATAGCCAATAAGAAAAATCCGGATAAAACCGAACTGGCGTTAATTCTGGCGTTACATCCGAACCCGCTCATCTCTACTCCTTATACACATTGCCCCAGACATAGCGCAGGTAGCCCCTTTACACTCTGCAGCAGGTAGAGCCTCTTATACACATTGAACCAGGTAGCCCCTTACACATTGCACTAGGTAAAGCTTCTTATATACATTGCACCAAGTAGAGCTTCTTATACACACTGTGCCAGGTAGAGCCTCTTATACACATTGCACCAGGTGTAGCCTCTTATACACATTGCACCAGGTAGCCCCTTATACACATTGCACCAGGTAGAGCCTCCTATGCACATGTCGCCTGGTAGCCCCTTATACACATTACACCAGGTAGAGCCTCTTATACACATTGCACAAGGAAGCCCCTTATACACATTGCACTAGGTAGAGCTTCTTATCCACATTGTGCCAGGTAGAGCCTTTTATACACATTGTGCCAGGTAGTGCCTCTTATACACATTGTGCCAGGTAAAGCCTCTTATACACATTGTGCCAGGTAGAGCCTCTTATGCACATTGCACCAGGTAGCCCCTTATGCACACTGCACAAGGTAGAGCTTCTTATACACATTGTACCAGGTAGAGCCTCTTCTACACATTGTGCAAGGTAGAGCCTCTTATACTCTTTGCGCCAGGTAGCCCATTATACACATTGCACTAGGTAGAGCCCCTTATACACATTGCACCAGGTGGAGTCTCTCATACACATTGTGCCAGGAAGCCCCTTATATACATTGCGCCCGGTAGCACCTTAGAAACATTGCACCAGGTAGAGCCTCTTATACAGATTGCACCAGGTAGCTTCTTATACATATTGCACCAGGTAGAGCCTCTTATACACATTGCACCAGGTAGAGCCTCTTATACACACTGCAGCAGGTAGAGCCTTGTATACACATATTGTCAGGTAGCTCCTTTACACACTGCAGCAGGTAGCGCCTCGTCTACACATTGCGCCAGGTAGCCCCTTATATACATTGCAGCAGTTAGAGCCTCTTAAACACATTGTGCCAGAAAGCATCTTATACACATTGCACTAGCTAGAGCTTTTTATACACATTGGCCCTCATTCCGAGTTGTTCGCTCGTTATTTTCCTTCGCATCGGTGCGATTTTCCGCTAACTGCGAATGCGCAATGTTCGCACTGCGGCTGCGTCAAGTAAATTTGCTAAGAAGTTTGGTATTTTACTCACAGCATTACAAGGTTTTTTCTTCGTTCTGGTGTTCGGAGTGTGATTGACAGGAAGTGGGTGTTTCTGGGCGGAAACTGGACTTTTATGGGTGTGTGTTAAAAAACGCTGCCATTTCTGAGAAAAACGCGGGAGTGGCTGGAGAAACGGGGGAGTGCCTGGGCGAACGCTGGGTGTGTTTGTGACGTCAAACCTGGAACTAAACTGACTGAACTGATCGCAGTGGCAGAGTAAGTCTCGAGCCACTCAGAAACTGCTAAGAAATTTCTATTCGCAATTTTGCGAATCTTTCGTTCGCAATTCTGCTAAGCTAAGATTCACTCCCAGAGGGCGGCGGCTTAGCGTGTGCACTGCTGCGAAAAGCGGCTAGCGAGCGAACAACTCGGAATGAGGGCCATTGTGCCAGGTAGCACCTTATGCACATTGCACCAGGTAAAGCCTATTATACACATTGCACCAAGAAGTTCCTCATACACATTGCACCAGGTAGAGCCTTGTATATACACTGCGCCAGATAGCACCTTATACACATTGCACTAGGTAGAGCCTCTTATACACATTGCGCCAGAAAACCACTTATACACATTGCGCTTGGTAGCCCCTTATACACATTGCACCTGTTAGAACCTCTTATACACATTGCACCAGGTAGAACCTTTTATACACAATGCATCAGGTAGAGCTTTTTATACACACTGCACCAGGTAGATACTCTTATACACATTACGCCAGGTAGCACCTTACACACATTGCACAAGGTAGAACTTTTTATACACATGGCGCCAGGTAGAGCCCCTTATACACACTGCACAAGGTAGAGCTTCTTATACATATTGCGCCAGGTAGAGCCTCTTATACAAATTGCACCAGGTAGAGCTTCTTATACATATTGCAGCAGATAGAGCTTCTTATTCACATTGTGCCATATAGAGCCTCTTATAAACATTGCGCCAGGTGGCCCCTTATACACACTGTGCCAGGTAGAGTCTCTTATATACACTGTTCCAGGTAGCACCTTATACACATTGCACCAGGTACAGCATCTTATACACATTGCACCAGGTAGCCCCTTTATATACTGAAACAGGTAGAGCCTCTTATACATATTGCACCAGGTAGCCCCTTACACACATTGCACTAGGTAAAGCTTCTTATACACATTGCACCAAGTAGAGCTTCATATACAAACTGTGTCAGCTAGAGCCTCTTATACACACTGTGCAGGTAGAGCCTATTATACACATTGCACCAGGTAGCTTCTTATGCACATTGGACAAGGTAGCCCTATACACATTGCACTAGGTAGAGCTTCTTACACACATTGTGCCAGGTAGAGCCTCTTATACACATTGTGCCAGGTAGAGCCTCTTATGCACATTGTGCCAGGTAGAGCCTCTTATACACATTGCACCAGGTAGAGCCTCTTATACACATTGCACCAGGTAGCCCCTTATGCACATTGCACAAGGTAGAGCCTCCTATACACATGGTGCCTGGTAGCCCCTTATACATACTGCACCATGTAGAGCCCTTATACACATTGCACCAGGAAGCCCCTTATACACATCGCACTAGGTAGAGCCTCTTATACACACTGCACCAGGTAGAGCCTCTTATACACATTGTGACAGGTAGAGCCTCTTACACACATTGGCCCTCATTCCGAGTTGTTCGCTCTCTAGCTGCTTTTAGCAGCCGTGCAAACGCTAAGTCGCCGCCCTCTGGGAGTGTATATAAGCTTAGCAGAAGTGCGAACGAAAGGATCGCAGAGCGGCTACAAAATAATTTTGTGCAGTTTCAGAGTAGCTCCAGACATACTCCTAGCTTGCGATCACTTCAGACTATTCAGTTCCTGTTTTGACGTCACGAACACACCCTGCGTTCAGCCAGCCACGCCTACGTTTCACCAGCCACGCCTGCGTTTTTCCACTCACTCCCTGAAAACGGTCAGTTGACACCCATAAACACCCACTTCCTGTCAATCACTCTGCGGTCAACAGTGCGACTGAAAAGCATTGCTAGACCTTGGGTAAAACTACATTGTTCGTTGTAAGAGTACGACGCGCATGCGCATTGCGCCGCATATGCATGCGCAGAACCTCCGTTTTTTTGAATGATTGCTGCGCTGCGAAAGAAAGCAGCTAGCGAACAACTCGGAATGACCCCCATTGTGCCAGGTAGAGCCTCTTATACACATTGAGCCAGGAATCCCATTATACTCATTGCACCAGATAGAGCCCCTTATACACATTGCACCAGGTATCACCTTATAAACATTGCACTAGGTAGAGCCTCTAATACACATTGTGCCAAACAACACCTTAGAAACATTGCACCAGGTAGAGCCTCTTATACACATTGTACCAGGTAGAGCCTCTTATACACATTGCACCAGGAAGAGCCTCTTATACACACTGCAGCAGGTAGAGCCTCTTATATCTTATACACACTGTGCAGGTAGAGCCTCTTATACACATTGCACCAGGTAGCCCCTTATGCACATTGCACAAGGTAGAGCCTCCTATACACATGGCGCCTGGTAGCCCCTTATACACACTGCACCAGGTAGAGCCTCTTATACACATTGCACCAGGTAGCCCCTTATACACATTGAATTAGGTAGAGCTTCTTATACACATTGTGCCAGGTAGAGCCTCTTATACACATTGTGCCAGGTAGAGCCTCTTATGCACATTGTGCCAGGTAGAGCCTCTTATACACATTGCACCAGGTAGAGCCTCTTATACACATTGCACCAGGTAGCCCCTTATGCACATTGCACAAGGTAGAACCTCCTATACAGATGGTGCCCAGTAGCCCCTTATACACATTGCACTAGGTAGAGCCTCTTATACACATTGCACCAGGTAGAGCCTCTTATACACATTGTGACAGGTAGAGCCTCTTATACACATTGTGACAGGTAGAGCCTCTTATACACATTGTGACAGGTAGAGCCTCTTATACACATTGAGCCAGGTATCCCATTATACATATTGCACCAGATAGAGACCCTTATACATATTGCACCAGGTAGCACCTTATACACATTGCACTAGGTAGAGCCTCTAATACACATTGTGCCAAGTACCACCTTAGAAACATTGCACCAGGTAGAGCCTCTTATACACATTGCACCAGGAAGAGCCTCTTGTACACACTGCAGCAGGTAGAGCCTCTTATACACATTTTGTCAGGTAGCTCCTTTACACACTGCAGCAGGTAGAGCCTCTTATACACATTGCAGCAGGTAGCCCCTTATATACATTGCAGCAGGTAGAGCCTCTTAAACACATTGCACCAAACCAAAAAGCATCTTATACACATTGCACCAGCTAGAACCTTTTATACACATTGCACCAGATAGCACTTATACACATTGCACCAGGTAGAGCCTATTATACACACTGCACCAAGAAGTCCCTTATACACATTGCACTAGGTAGAGCATCGTATACACATTGCCCTAGAAAACCACTTATACACATTGCGCTAGGTAGCCCCTTATACACACTGCACCATGTAGAACCTCTTATACACATTGCATCAGGTAGACCCTTATACACCTCCACCAGGTAAAGCTTCATAAACACATTGCCCTAGGTAGAGCCTTTTATACACAATGCATCAGGTAGAGCCTTTTATACACAATGCATCAGGTAGAGCTTTTTATACACACTGCACCAGGTAGAACCTCTTATACACATTATGCCAGGTAGCACCTTACACATATTGCACAAGGTAGAACTTTTTATACACATTGCGCCAGGTAGAGCCCCTTATACACACTGCACAAGGTAGAGCTTCTTATACATACTGCACCAGGTAGAGCCTCTTATACACATTGCACCAGGTAGCCCCTTATACACATTGCATCAGGTAGAGCTTCTTATACACATTGCCCCAGGTTGAGCCTCTTATACGCATTATGCAAGGTAGCTCCTTATACACATTGCACCAGGTAGAACTTCTTCTATACATTGCGCCAGGTAGCCCCTTATACACACTTCACCAGGAAGAGCTTCTTAAACACATGCACCAGAAAGCCCCTTATACACATTATGCCAGTTAAAGCCTTTTATACACATTGCACTAGGTAGTCCCTTATACAAATGCGTCCTCTTACATCCTTGCTGCAGTCACGCTTATCAGCACTTAAAGTCGCACCATGTCGTGACAGCACTCAGTAGCAATGTGAAAATGCGTCACAAAGCAGCTTCTACTGATTAAAATGATAAAATGATATGCAGCATGCCTATATTCTGTGTGTAGTCGGTGGGATCGCGGACTAAAATTGGCCGGGATTCATACTCGGGATTGGAGCTTCCAATACCGGGGATTTCGGGATTGGCCACCACTTTAGTTTTTCCTATGCCGTGCAGCATTGATCATCCTCAGGAGGCTCAGATGCTTCCTGGCTCCCCCTGGTCACCTCCTCCACGCCCCAGCTGTGTGCACTGCGCAGCGTGACGTGAAGTCAGAGGTCATGCAGTGCAGCCAGCAGCTTGCCTGCCCGCCGGAACCTCACCACCGCCCTGCACTGCCCGCCGGACCTCACAGATAACGGCCCACTCTCCGTCCCATCCAGATTAGGGCGAGTTATCTGGTCTGTGCAAGGTGGGGGGGGGGGGGATACATTGAAAAGAAGCGAATCTCGGGAATCCTGGGATTGATCATTTTTCAATCATGATTCCCGGGATTTAAAAAATTACCCGGGATTGGCCACCCTAATTTGCGGCTCTATCTGCATCCAAAATGCATGTTACAGTGTTTTCCATGAAAACACTAGCATAGCATTTTGTATGCAAATACAGTCTCAGTCACAAACAGAATGTAGGCATGCTGCATATCATTTTAATCAGCAGAAGCTGCGTGTGCGTCCCATTACATTAATTTGGGGCTATAATGCAGAAAAAACGAAAAAAAGATGCTTGGTACTACTGTGTCATACAGCCCTCATGTGTTATGTGAAATGCGACTTGTAATGCACGGAGCAAAGATGTAAGAGGACATATCTGCACACATTGCACCAGGTAAAGCCTTTTATACACATTGCACCAGGTAGAGCCTCTTATACACATTGTACCAGGTAGAGCCTCTTATACACACTGCAGCAGGTAGAGCCTCTTATATCTTATACACACTGTGCAGGTAGAGCCTCTTATACACATTGCACCAGGTAGCCCCTTATGCACATTGCACAAGGTAGAGCCTCCTATACACATGGCGCCTGGTAGCCCCTTATACACACTGCACCAGGTAGAGCCTCTTATACACATTGCACCAGGTAGCCCCTTATACACATTGAATTAGGTAGAGCTTCTTATACACATTGTACCAGGTAGAGCCTCTTATACACATTGTGCCAGGTAGAGCCTCTTATGCACATTGTGCCAGGTATAGCCTCTTATACACATTGCACCAGGTAGAGCCTCTTATACACATTGCACCAGGTAGCCCCTTATGCACATTGCACAAGGTAGTACCTCCTATACAGATGGTGCCCAGTAGCCCCTTATACATATTGCACTAGGTAGAGCCTCTTATACACATTGCACCAGGTAGAGCCTCTTATACACATTGTGACAGGTAGAGCCTCTTATACACATTGTGACAGGTAGAGCCTCTTATACACATTGAGCCAGGTATCCCATTATACATATTGCACCAGATAGAGACCCTTATACACATTGCACCAGGTAGCACCATATACACATTGCACTAGGTAGAGCCTCTAATACACATTGTGCCAAGTACCACCTTAGAAACATTGCACCAGGTAGAGCCTCTTATACACATTGCACCAGGAAGAGCCTCTTGTACACACTGCAGCAGGTAGAGCCTCTTATACACATTTTGTCAGGTAGCTCCTTTACACACTGCAGCAGGTAGAGCCTCTTATACACATTGCAGCAGGTAGCCCCTTATATACATTGCAGCAGGTAGAGCCTCTTAAACACATTGCACCAAACAAAAAAGCATCTTATACACATTGCACCAGCTAGAACCTTTTATACACATTGCACCAGATAGCACTTATACACATTGCACCAGGTAGAGCCTATTATACACACTGCACCAAGAAGTCCCTTATACACATTGCACTAGGTAGAGCATCTTATACACATTGCCCTAGAAAACCACTTATACACATTGCGCTAGGTAGCCCCTTATACACACTGCACCATGTAGAACCTCTTATACACATTGCATCAGGTAGACCCTTATACACCTCCACCAGGTAAAGCTTCATACACACATTGCCCTAGGTAGAGCCTTTTATACACAATGCATCAGGTAGAGCCTTTTATACACAATGCATCAGGTAGAGCTTTTTATACACACTGCACCAGGTAGATCCTCTTATACACATTATGCCAGGTTGTTAGGATCTCCTGCTCTGTGCTGCCACGTCACCATGGCAACCAGGAGGCAAGTGTTAGCGAAGTAACCTGAGCGCAGCTGATACTCCGGTCCGGGTTTTTACTGAGTAGTGGTTACAGGCTCTGTGCACGGCAGGGAATCCGGCGCTGGTTTTGTGCTCACACTCTGTGAGGTCTGAGTGGGGCGTGGACAGCACCTGCTATATAAACCATCCTCTCAGGCTAGGCAAATGCTGCTGAATCTTTGTTTGTTAGTCAGTTCCAGAGAGTTAGCTAGTACTGTGTGACTTTGTATTTACTTGTTGCTTACTGCGAATAGGCCTTGGGATTCGGTTCTTCATTCTGCCAATCCGGACCTAGCAGTAAGACTGGAGTCAGTTGTTTGACCTGCTGGGGTTCTTTTGCTTTTCTGTGAACCCAGCAGGTTTGCGGCTGTACTCTCAGACCTGCTTGCTTAATCCTCCCTCACTGTGCAGGGCGTCCAGGTGTCAGTTTAGTGGCAGTAAGCTGAACCTGTGCCCTGCAAGTGGGGGTTAGGATTGTGGATACTCTCCTTGTGTCTATATTTCTATCTCTGACCAAGGAGTTTATTCCCACACCCGTTGGTAACCCTTTGGGGTTTTTTCTGTTGCTCTTAGCAACATCATTTCAGGTGCTCCACATGTTAAATCACTACACCTCGCTTCATTGTCCGCTCTATTCCATCTGAGCATTCCTGACACTAGGGAGACACCCAATTCCTGAGCCTTTGGGCTTCTCCGTTCACTTTTTGTTTATTAGTTATTCCATCACCTCCTGTGTATGTTATGTTATACTGTCTGTGAGTTCGTTTGCTTCGCTTCCCTCTCTGTTCATACACCGGTATACTCCTGTTAGCACTGGTGTGCGTAACATATTCAGCAGCCCTACTCCTGTTGAAATTTTGTGGGAATATGGAGCATACCACTCAAAATACTTTGCAACAGGTGGTCGATCAGGTGCAGGTCCTGACTCGACAATTTGATGAGATGTCCATTAAAATGAACACCCCACAGGCCGCTAGCGGAGCTCCCGCAGCAGCAGCGGCAAGTTCAGGGGTTAAGGAGCCGAAAGTAAATCTCCCGGATCGTTTTTCTGGAGATCGCTCGCAGTTCTTTTGTTTCAAGGAGAGCTGTAAGCTATATTTCAGGCCTAGGCCCCAGTCTTCTGGGTCGGAGATTCAGCGGGTGGGCATGGTGATTTCCTTGCTACAAGGAGACCCACAGGTCTGGGCATATGGGTTACAGCCTGACTGTCCGTCGCTTAAAAGTGTTGATGCTTTTTTTACGGCACTGGGCATTTTGTATGATGACCCTGACAAGATGGCTTCAGTTGAGGCTCAGATTACGGTTCTTAAGCAAGGGCGACGGCCAGCTGAGGTTTATAGTACGGAGTTTCGGAGGTTGGCTCATGATACCCAGTGGAATAACCCAGCCCTGAGAAACCAGTACCGAAGGGGCCTTTCTGACCAGATAAAGGACCAACTGGTACAATATCCCTCGCCTGATAGCTTAGATCAGCTCATGCAGTTATCCATCCGGGTGGATAGATGGCTGAGAGAGCGTAGGCTTGAAAGGGAGACCGCAGTTTCCTTTTTTCCCAAGGGAACCTCAGACTCTGAGGAATATTCCAAGGAGCCTATGCAGATTGGGGCTACCCGCCTCTCCTCGCGTGAGAAGACGCGGAGGAGACAGCAGGGTTTGTGTTTGTACTGTGGGAATAAAGGTCATGTTGTAGTATCATGCCCAGAAAAACCGGAAAACTTCAGGGCCTGAGGGTGATGGGAAATATCCTGTCAGGCCAGAAGTCAGAATTTCCCAAAAAGACTTTTCTCATTCCGGTGACTTTGGAGATCCTCGGTCAAACTGTCAAGACTGAGGCCTTTGTTGACAGTGGGGCCGATGGGGTTTTCATGGACCGTCAATTCGCCCTGGAACACTCTGTTCCCTCAGTACCTTTGGCATCAGAGATTGAGATCTGTGGGTTAAACAGGGAACCATTGTCCCAGGGTAAAATTACCTCCTGCACCAGCCAAATTCCTTTGTTTATTGGAGCCACACACTCTGAAAAATTGTCTTTTTATGTGACTGTCTGTTCTTTTGCCCCATTGGTTTTGGGGTTACCCTGGTTAAGGGCCCATAACCCTCAATTTGACTGGGTCTCTGGGGAGATTCTTAGTTGGGGTAGTGATTGTTTCAGGAGTTGCTTGAGCCTTCCAGTCAGGCTCTCGCAGCTAAGTTTGCCAGGATTGCCAGGATGTTACGCAGATTTTGCGGATGTGTTCTCCAAAAAAATTGCGGAGGTACTACCTCCCCATCGCCCCTATGACTGTGCCATTGATTTGTTGCCGGATGCTAAGCTTCCCAAGAGCAGGTTTTACTCCCTGTCACGTCCTGAGACTCATGCTATGGCAGAGTACAGTCAGGAGAACTTGGCTAAGGGATTTATCAGACCCTCACAGTCCCCAGTTGGGTCGGGGTTCTTCTTCGTGGGTAAAAAGGACGGTTCGTTGCGACCCTGCATCGACTTCAGGGAATTGAACCATATCACGATTAAAAACTCGTACCCACTGCCTCTCATTTCGGTTTTGTTTGACCAGCTTCGTACTGCCACCATTTTTTCTAAGATTGACCTACGCGGTGCTTACAATCTAATCCGAATAAGAGAGGGGGATGAATGGAAGACTGCCTTTAATACCCACTCAGGGCATTATGAATATTTGGTGATGCCTTTTGGGCTCTCTAATGCCCCGGCAGTCTTCCAGGAATTCATGAACGATGTGCTCAGGGAATATTTGGATAGATTCTTAGTTGTTTATCTAGATGACATCCTAATCTTCTCTCATTCCCTGGAGGAACATCGGAAGCATGTACGCTTAGTCCTCCAGAAACTCAGAGACCACCAGCTTGGGGCGAAGCTGGAGAAGTGCGAGTTTGAAGTCCAGCAAATCGCATTTCTAGGGTATATTATCTCCTCAGAAGGTTTCCAAATGGAGGGTTCTAAGGTACAGGCAGTCCTGGATTGGGTGCAGCCCACTAGTTTGAAGGCGCTTCAGCGTTTTCTGGGCTTTGCGAATTTTTATAGACGGTTTATCGCTGGATTTTCGTCTATAGTGGCCCCCTTGGTGGCACTCACTAAGAAAGGGGCGGATGTTGCTCACTGGTCTTGTGAGGCCAAAGCGGCCTTTGCCCGTCTCAAAAGGGCATTTGTCTCGGCCAAGGTGCTGCGACACCCAGATCCAGAGCGTCCTTTTGTGGTAGAAGTGGATGCCTCTGAGATAGGTATTGGGGCAGTGCTCTCTTAGATGGGGGTGTCTGATAATCGCCTTCATCCCTGTGCTTACTTTTCCCGTAAATTTTTGTCTGCCGAGATGAATTATGATGTGGGTAACCGGGAATTGTTGGCTATAAAGGATGCACTCGGGGAGTGGAGACACTGGCTTGAGGGGGCTAAGTTTGTGGTCTCAATTCTCACCGACCATAAGAATCTGGCATATTTAGAGTCAGCGAAGCGGCTCAATGCCAGGCAGGCACGATGGGCTTTGTTTTTTGCTCGCTTTAATTTTTTGATAACATATCGCCCTGGGTCAAAAACATCAAGGCTGATGCGCTCTCGCAGAGTTTTGCTCCAGTTCAAGAGACCACCGAGGAGCCATTGCCCATTGTGTCCCCATCATGTATTAAAGTGGGCATTACCCAGGACCTCTTGTCATTAGTCCTTAGAGCACAGGAGCAGGCTCCTCCAGACCTTCCGGTAGGTCTCTTATTTGTGCCTCCTAGGTTAAGACAGCGAGTGTTCCTGGAATTCCATGCCAAGAGGTCGGCAGGGCATCCGGGTATTGCCAGAACTCGGGAGTTGCTGTCTAGGGCGGTGTGGTGGCCCTCGGTGGCTAGGGATGTGGATCAGTGGGTTCGGGCATGTGACGTTTGTGCCCGAAATAAAACTCCTAGAGGGGTTCCTGTCGGCCCATTACATCCACTCTCTATTCCGTCTAAGCCATGGACCCACATTTCCATGGATTTTGTGGTGGACTTGCCCAAATCCTCCGGGATGACAGCCATTTGGGTTGTCGTTGACAGGTTTTCGAAGATGGCGCATTTCGTTCCACTGGTTGGGTTGCCATCGGCCAGACGCCTGTCTGAGTTATTTATGCAGCATGTTGTGCGCCTCCACGGGTTGCCACTTGATGTGGTCTCTGACCGTGGATCCCAGTTTGTGGCCAAATTCTGGAGGGCATTTTGTTCCGATCTCCAGATTTCTGTGAGCTTGTCGTCAGGCTACCATCCACAGTCTAATGGGCAGACTGAGAGGGTGAACCAGTTCTTGGAGCAGTTCCTCAGGTGTTATGTCTCCAAGTGTCATACTGACTGGGTTGCTCATCTGTCCATGGCGGAGTTTGCCTATAACAACGCGGCTCACTCTGCTACAGGGATCTCTCCCTTCCTTTGTGTGTATGGGCATCATCCTAAGGCCAATTCTTTTGACCCCCTGGATTCCACGCCTGGTGGTTCCTCTGTTGTTTCGGTCCTTAGGGGTATTTGGAGGAAAGTGAAGAAAGCCCTTGTGTCTGTGTCATTAGTGACCAAAAGGGTTTTTGATAAGCGGAGAAGACCCTGCAGCTTCAAATTAGGAGACTTCGTCTGGTTGTCCACCAAGAATTTAAAGTTGAGACAGCCATCTCATAAGTTAGGCCCTTATAAGATCACCAGGGTTATCAATCCGGTGGCATTTCAGTTAGATCTGCCCCGTTCATTGGGTATCAATAAAACATTTCATTGTTCCCTTTTAAAACTGGCGGTTAGTAATCCTTCTTCCAGTGGAAGACCTTCTCCTCTTCTGATACGGGGTCAGAGGGAGTTTGTGGTTGAAAGGGTTCTTGACTCCAAGATGGTTCGGGGTCGGCTGTCATTTTTGGTGCACTGGAAGGAGTATGGCCCGGAGGAGCGGTCGTGGGTGCGCAGTTGTGATCTTCATGCCCCCAGACTGATACGCTCTTTCTTCTCGCAGTTCCCCGATAAATCCGGTGGTAGGGGTTCTTTGACCCCTCGTCAGAGGGGGGGTACTGTTAGGATCTCCTGCTCTGTGCTGCCACGTCGCCATGGCAACCGGGAGGCAAGTGTTAGCGAAGTAACCTGAGCGCAGCTGATACTCCGGTCCGGGTTTTTACTGTGTAGTGGTTACAGGCTCTGTGCACGGCAGGGAATCCGGCGCTGGTTTTGTGCTCACAGTCTGTGAGGTCTGAGTGGGGCGTGGACAGCACCTGCTATATAAACCATCCTCTCAGGCTAGGCAAATGCTGCTGAATCTTTGTTTGTTAGTCAGTTCCAGAGAGTTAGCTAGTACTGTGTGACTTTGTATTTACTTGTTGCTTACTGCGAATAGGCCTTGGGATTCGGTACTTCATTCTGCCAATCCGGACCTAGCAGTAAGACTGGAGTCAGTTGTTTGACCTGCTGGGGTTCTTTTGCTATTCTGTGAACCCAGCAGGTTTGCGGCTGTACTCTCAGACCTGCTTGCTTAATCCTCCCTCACTGTGCAGGGCGTCCAGGTGTCAGTTTCGTGGCAGTAAGCTGAACCTGTGCCCTGCAAGTGGGGGTTAGGATTGTGGATACTCTCCTTGTGTCTATATTTCTATCTCTGACCAAGGAGTTTATTCCCACACCCGTTGGTAACCCTTTGGGTTTTTTCTGTTGCTCTTAGCAACATCATTTCAGGTGCTCCACATGTTAAATCACTACACCTCGCTTCATTGTCCGCTCTATTCCATCTGAGCATTCCTGACACTTGAGCACAATTAAACGAGGTGGGACGCCACACTCTATTGTACTGGACTGCGGACCAAAGTATACATATGTATAGATTTCTTTCATATGCATATATATATACACTCTTTCATTAATGTATTAATTTCCTATTTTTTCACATCTTTTTCCACTTATTCTCTCTTTCTGTCATTTTGTTTTAGAATAAATACACTTATTCTTCATATATACAGCGTATACTTGTCATTTAGTATTACAACCATTACCACCACATATTCAGGCGCAATTGTGTACCCTTATGTTATATATCTTTAAAGAGGTATTGGGTTTAACCTCCACCACAATTTTGCTGCCACAGCGTTTATCCACACAAGTAGAGCGCTGGATACAATTTGTTCATAATTCCTGACACTAGGGAGACACCCAATTCCTGAGCCTTTGGGCTTCTCCGTTCACTTTTTGTTTATTAGTTATTCCATCACCTCCTGTGTATGTTATGTTATACTGTCTGTGAGTTTGTTTGCTTCGCTTCCCTCTCTGTTCATACACCGGTATACTCCTGTTAGCACTGGTGTGCGTAACACAGATAGCACCTTACACATATTGCACAAGGTAGAACTTTTTATACACATTGCGCCAGATAGAGCCCCTTATACACACTGCACAAGGTAGAACTTCTTATACATACTAGAGATGAGCGCCTGAAATTTTTCGGGTTTTGTGTTTTGGGTTTGGGTTCGGTTCCGCGGCCGTGTTTTGGGTTCGAACGCGTTTTGGCAAAACCTCACCGAATTATTTTTGTCGGATTCGGGTGTTTTTTTCCAAAAACACTAAAAAACAGCTTAAATCATAGAATTTGGGGGTCATTTTGATCCCAAAGTATTATTAACCTCAAAAACCATAATTTACACTCATTTTCAGTCTATTCTGAATACCTCACACCTCACAATATTATTTTTAGTCCTAAAATTTGCACCGAGGTCGCTGTGTGAGTAAGATAAGCGACCCTAGTGGCCGACACAAACACCGGGCCCATCTAGGAGTGGCACTGCAGTGTCACGCAGGATGTCCCTTCCAAAAAACCCTCCCCAAACAGCACATGACGCAAAGAAAAAAAGAGGCGCAATGAGGTAGCTGTGTGAGTAAGATTAGCGACCCTAGTGGCCGACACAAACACCGGGCCCATCTAGGAGTGGCATTTTTGTTCTCCATATTTTAATAGGCACAACTAAAAGGCACCTCAGGTAAACAATGGAGATGGATGGATTGGATACTAGTATACAATTATGGACGGGCTGCCGAGTGCCGACACAGAGGTAGCCACAGCCGTGAACTACCGCACTGTACTGTGTCTGCTGCTAATATATAGACTGGTTGATAAAGAGATAGTATACTCGTAACTAGTATGTATGTATAAAGAAAGAAAAAAAAACCACGGTTAGGTGGTATATACAATTATGGACGGGCTGCCGAGTGCCGACACAGAGGTAGCCACAGCCGTGAACTACCGCACTGTACTGTGTCTGCTGCTAATATATAGACTGGTTGATAAAGAGATAGTATACTCGTAACTAGTATGTATGTATAAAGAAAGAAAAAAAAACCACGGTTAGGTCACTGGTATATACAATTATGGACGGGCTGCCGAGTGCCGACACAGAGGTAGCCACAGCCGTGAACTACCGCACTGTACTGTGTCTGCTGCTAATATATAGACTGGTTGATAAAGAGATAGTATACTCGTAACTAGTATGTATGTATAAAGAAAGAAAAAAAAACCACGGTTAGGTCACTGGTATATACAATTATGGACGGGCTGCCGAGTGCCGACACAGAGGTAGCCACAGCCGTGAACTACCGCACTGTACTGTGTCTGCTGCTAATATATAGACTGGTTGATAAAGAGATAGTATACTCGTAACTAGTATGTATGTATAAAGAAAGAAAAAAAAACCACGGTTAGGTCACTGGTATATACAATTATGGACGGGCTGCGGAGTGCCGACACAGAGGTAGCCACAGCCGTGAACTACCGCACTGTACTGTGTCTGCTGCTAATATATAGACTGGTTGATAAAGAGATAGTATACTCGTAACTAGTATGTATGTATAAAGAAAGAAAAAAAAACCACGGTTAGGTGGTATATACAATTATGGACGGGCTGCCGAGTGCCGACACAGAGGTAGCCACAGCCGTGAACTACCGCACTGTACTGTGTCTGCTGCTAATATATAGACTGGTTGATAAAGAGATAGTATACTCGTAACTAGTATGTATGTATAAAGAAAGAAAAAAAAACCACGGTTAGGTCACTGGTATATACAATTATGGACGGGCTGCCGAGTGCCGACACAGAGGTAGCCACAGCCGTGAACTACCGCACTGTACTGTGTCTGCTGCTAATATATAGACTGTTTGATAAAGAGATAGTATACTCGTAACTAGTATGCATGTATAAAGAAAGAAAAAAAAACCACGGTTAGGTCACTGGTATATACAATTATGGACGGGCTGCCGAGTGCCGACACAGAGGTAGCCACAGCCGTGAACTACCGCACTGTACTGTGTCTGCTGCTAATATATAGACTGGTTGATAAAGAGATAGTATACTCGTAACTAGTATGTATGTATAAAGAAAGAAAAAAAAACCACGGTTAGGTCACTGGTATATACAATTATGGACGGGCTGCCGAGTGCCGACACAGAGGTAGCCACAGCCGTGAACTACCGCACTGTACTGTGTCTGCTGCTAATATAGACTGGTTGATAAAGAGATAGTATACTACTAATATTATATACTGGTGGTCAGGTCACTGGTCACTAGTCACACTGGCAGTGGCACTCCTGCAGCAAAAGTGTGCACTGTTTAATTTTAATATAATATTATGTACTCCTGGCTCCTGCTATAACCTATAACTGGCACTGCAGTAGTGCTCCCCAGTCTCCCCCACAATTATAAGCTGTGTGAGCTGAGCAGTCAGACAGATATATAATATATATAGATGATGCAGCACACTGGCCTGAGCCTGAGCAGTGCACACAGATATGGTATGTATGTGACTGAGTCACTGTGTGCTGTGTATCGCTTTTTTCAGGCAGAGAACGGATTATAAATAAAAGTGGTGGTCACTGGTCACTATCAGCAAAACTCTGCACTGTACACTACTGAGTACTCCTAATGCTCCCCAAAATTAGTAAATCAAGTGTCTAAACGGAGAGGACGCCAGCCACGTCCTCTCCCTATCAATCTCAATGCACGTGTGAAAATGGCGGCGACGCGCGGCTCCTTATATAGAATCCGAGTCTCGCGATAGAATCCGAGCCTCGCGAGAATCCGACAGCGTCATGATGACGTTCGGGCGCGCTCGGGTTAACCGAGCAAGGCGGGAAGATCCGAGTCGCTCGGACTCGTGAAAAAAAACATGAAGTTCTGGCGGGTTCGGATTCAGAGAAACCGAACCCGCTCATCTCTAATACATACTGCACCAGGTAGAGCCTCTTATACACATTGCACCAGGTAGCCCCTTATACACATTGCATCAGGTAGAGCTTCTTATACACATTGCACCAGGTAGAGCCTCTTATACACATTATGCCAGGTAGCTCCTTATACACATTGCACCAGGTAGAACTTCTTCTATACATTGCGCCAGGTAGCCCCTTATACACACTTCACCAGGAAGAGCTTCTTAAACACATGCACCAGAAAGCCCCTTATACACATTATGCCAGTTAAAGCCTTTTATACACATTGCACTAGGTAGTCCCTTATACAGATGCGTCCTCTTACATCCTTGCTGCAGTCACGCTTATCAGCACTTAAAGTCGCACCATGTCGTGACAGCACTCAGTAGCAATGTGAAAATGCGTCACAAAGCAGCTTCTACTGATTAAAATGATAAAATGATATGCAGCATGTCTATATTCTGTGTGTAGTCGGTGGGATCGCGGACTAAAATTGGCCGGGATTCATACTCGGGATTGGAGCTTCCAATATCTGGGGATTTCGGGATTGGCCACCACTTTAGTTTTTCCTATGCCGTGCAGCGTTGATCATCCTCAGGAGGCTCAGATGCTTCCTGGCTCCCCCTGGTCAGCTCCTCCTCGCCCCAGCTGTGTGCACTGCGCAGCGTGACGTGAAGTCAGAGGTCATGCAGTGCAGCCAGCAGCTTGCCTGCCCGCCGGAACCTCACCACCGCCCTGCACTGCCCGCCGGACCTCACAGATAACGGCCCACTCTCCGTCCCATCCAGATTAGGGCGAGTTATCTGGTCTGTGCAAGGTGGGGGGGGGGGGGGGGGGGATACATTGAAAAGAAGCGAATCTCGGGAATCCTGGGATTGATCATTTTTTAATCATGATTCCCGGGATTTAAAAAATGACCCGGGATTGGCCACCCTAATTTGCGGCTCTATCTGCATCCGAAATGCATGTTACAGTGTTTTCCATGAAAACACTAGCATAGCATTTTGTATGCAAATACAGTCTCAGTCACAAACAGAATGTAGGCATGCTGCATATCATTTTAATCAGCAGAAGCTGCGTGTGCGTCCCATTACATTAATTTGAGTCTATAATGCAGAAAAAACGAAAAAAAGATGCTTGGTACTACTGTGTCATACAGCCCTCATGTGTTATGTGAAATGCGACTTGTAATGCACGGAGCAAAGATGTAAGAGGACATATACGCACACATTGCACCAGGTAAAGCCTTTTATACACATGGCACCAGGTAGAGCCTCTAATACACATTGTACCAGGTAGAGCCTCTTATACACATTGCACCAGGAAGAGCCTCTTATACACACTGCAGCAGGTAGAGCCTCTTATATCTTATACACACTGTGCAGGTAGAGCCTCTTATACACATTGCACCAGGTAGCCCCTTATGCACATTGCACAAGGTAGAGCCTCCTATACACATGGCGCCTGGTAGCCCCTTATACACACTGCACCAGGTAGAGCCTCTTATACACATTGCACCAGGTAGCCCCTTATACACATTGAATTAGGTAGAGCTTCTTATACACATTGTGCCAGGTAAAGCCTCTTATACACATTGTGCCAGGTAGAGCCTCTTATGCACATTGTGTCAGGTAGAGCCTCTTATACACATTGCACCAGGTAGAGCCTCTTATACACATTGCACCAGGTAGCCCCTTATGCACATTGCACAAGGTAGAACCTCCTATACAGATGGTGCCCAGTAGCCCCTTATACACATTGCACTAGGTATAGCCTCTTATACACATTGCACCAGGTAGAGCCTCTTATACACATTGTGACAGGTAGAGCCTCTTATACACATTGTGACAAGTAGAGCCTCTTATACACATTGAGCCAGGTATCCCATTATACATATTGCACCAGATAGAGACCCTTATACACATTGCACCAGGTAGCACCTTATACACATTGCACTAGGTAGAGCCTCTAATACACATTGTGCCAAGTACCACCTTAGAAACATTGCACCAGGTAGAGCCTCTTATACACATTTTGTCAGGTAGCTCCTTTACACACTGCAGCAGGTAGAGCCTCTTATACACATTGCAGCAGGTAGAGCCTCTTAAACACATTGCACCAAACCAAAAAGCATCGTGTACACATTGCACCAGCTAGAACCTTTTATACACATTGCACCAGATAGCACTTATACACATTGCACCAGGTAGAGCCTATTATACACACTGCACCAAGAAGTCCCTTATACACATTGCACTAGGTAGAGCATCTTATACACATTGCCCTAGAAAACCACTTATACACATTGCGCTAGGTAGCCCCTTATACACACTGCACCATGTAGAACCTCTTATACACATTGCATCAGGTAGACCCTTATACACCTCCACCAGGTAAAGCTTCATACACACATTGCCCTAGGTAGAGCCTTTTATACACAATGCATCAGGTAGAGCCTTTTATACACAATGCATCAGGTAGAGCTTTTTATACACACTGCACCAGGTAGATCCTTTTATACACATTATGCCAGGTAGCACCTTACACATATTGCACAAGGTAGAACTTTTTATACACATTGCGCCAGGTAGAGCCCCTGATACACACTGCACAAGGTAGAGCTTCTTATACATACTGCACCAGGTAGAGCCTCTTATACACATTGCACCAGGTAGCCCCTTATACACATTGCATCAGGTAGAGCTTCTTATACACATTGCACCAGGTAGAGTCTCTTATACACATTATGCCAGGTAGCTCCTTATACACATTGCACCAGGTAGAACTTCTTCTATACATTGCGCCAGGTAGCCCCTTATACACACTTCACCAGGAAGAGCTTCTTAAACACATGCACCAGAAAGCCCCTTATACACATTATGCCAGTTAAAGCCTTTTATACACATTGCACTAGGTAGTCCCTTATACAGATGCGTCCTCTTACATCCTTGCTGCAGTCACGCTTATCAGCACTTAAAGGCGCACCATGTCGTGACAGCACTCAGTAGCAATGTGAAAATGCGTCACAAAGCAGCATCTACTGATTAAAATGATAAAATGATATGCAGCATGCCTATATTCTGTGTGTAGTCGGTGGGATCGCGGACTAAAATTGGCCGGGATTCATACTCGGGATTGGAGCTTCCAATACCGGGGATTTCGGGATTGGCCACCACTTTAGTTTTTCCTATGCCGTGCAGCGTTGATCATCCTCAGGAGGCTCAGATGCTTCCTGGCTCCCCCTGGTCAGCTCCTCCTCGCCCCAGCTGTGTGCACTGCGCAGCGTGACGTGAAGTCAGAGGTCATGCAGTGCAGCCAGCAGCTTGCCTGCCCGCCGGAACCTCACCACCGCCCTGCACTGCCCGCCGGACCTCACAGATAACGGCCCACTCTCCGTCCCATCCAGATTAGGGCGAGTTATCTGGTCTGTGCAAGGTGGGGGGGGGGGGGATACATTGAAAAGAAGCGAATCTCGGGAATCCTGGGATTGATCATTTTTCAATCATGATTCCCGGGATTTAAAAAAATGACCCGGGATTGGCCACTCTAATTTGCGGCTCTATCTGCATCCGAAATGCATGTTACAGTGTTTTCCATGAAAACACTAGCATAGCATTTTGTATGCAAATACAGTCTCAGTCACAAACAGAATGTAGGCATGCTGCATATCATTTTAATCAGCAGAAGCTGCGTGTGCGTCCCATTACATTAATTTGAGTCTATAATGCAGAAAAAACGAAGAAAAGATGCTTGGTACTACTGTGTCATACAGCCCTCATGTGTTATGTGAAATGCGACTTGTAATGCACGGAGCAAAGATGTAAGAGGACATATCTGCACACATTGCACCAGGTAAAGCCTTTTATACACATTGCACCAGGTAGAGCCTCTTATACACATTGTACCAGGTAGAGCCTCTTATACACATTGCACCAGGAAGAGCCTCTTATACACACTGCAGCAGGTAGAGCCTCTTATATCTTATACACACTGTGCAGGTAGAGCCTCTTATACACATTGCACCAGGTAGCCCCTTATGCACATTGCACAAGGTAGAGCCTCCTATACACATGGCGCCTGGTAGCCCCTTATACACACTGCACCAGGTAGAGCCTCTTATACACATTGCACCAGGTAGCCCCTTATACACATTGAATTAGGTAGAGCTTCTTATACACATTGTGCCAGGTAGAGCCTCTTATACACATTGTGCCAGGTAGAGCCTCTTATGCACATTGTGCCAGGTAGAGCCTCTTATACACATTGCACCAGGTAGAGCCTCTTATACACATTGCACCAGGTAGCCCCTTATGCACATTGCACAAGGTAGAACCTCCTATACAGATGGTGCCCAGTAGCCCCTTATACACATTGCACTAGGTAGAGCCTCTTATACACATTGCACCAGGTAGAGCCTCTTATACACATTGTGACAGGTAGAGCCTCTTATACACATTGTGACAGGTAGAGCCTCTAATACACATTGAGCCAGGTATCTCATTATACATATTGCACCAGATAGAGAACCTTATACACATTGCACCAGGTAGCACCTTATACACATTGCACTAGGTAGAGCCTCTAATACACATTGTGCCAAGTACCACCTTAGAAACATTGCACCAGGTAGAGCCTCTTATACACATTGCACCAGGAAGAGCCTCTTGTACACACTGCAGCAGGTAGAGCCTCTTATACACATTTTGTCAGGTAGCTCCTTTACACACTGCAGCAGGTAGAGCCTCTTATACACATTGCAGCAGGTAGCCCCTTATATACATTGCAGCAGGTAGAGCCTCTTAAACACATTGCACCAAACCAAAAAGCATCTTATACACATTGCACCAGCTAGAACCTTTTATACACATTGCACCAGATAGCACTTATACACATTGCACCAGGTAGAGCCTATTATACACACTGCACCAAGAAGTCCCTTATACACATTGCACTAGGTAGATCATCTTATACACATTGCCCTAGAAAACCACGTATACACATTGCGCTAGGTAGCCCCTTATACACACTGCACCATGTAGAACCTCTTATACACATTGCATCAGGTAGACCCTTATACACCTCCACCAGGTAAAGCTTCATACACACATTGCCCTAGGTAGAGCCTTTTATACACAATGCATCAGGTAGAGCCTTTTATACACAATGCATCAGGTAGAGCTTTTTATATACACTGCACCAGGTAGATCCTCTTATACACATTATGCCAGGTAGCACCTTACACATATTGCACAAGGTAGAACTTTTTATACACATTGCGCCAGGTAGAGCCCCTTATACACACTGCACAAGGTAGAGCTTCTTATACATACTGCACCAGGTAGAGCCTCTTATACACATTGCACCAGGTAGCCCCTTATACACATTGCATCAGGTAGATCTTCTTATACACATTGCACCAGGTAGAGCCTCTTATACACATTATGCCAGGTAGCTCCTTATACACATTGCACCAGGTAGAACTTCTTCTATACATTGCGCCAGGTAGCCCCTTATACACACTTCACCAGGAAGAGCTTCTTAAACACATGCACCAGAAAGCCCCTTATACACATTATGCCAGTTAAAGCCTTTTATACACATTGCACTAGGTAGTCCCTTATACAGATGCGTCCTCTTACATCCTTGCTGCAGTCACGCTTATCAGCACTTAAAGTCGCACCATGTTGTGACAGCACTCAGTAGCTATGTGAAAATGCGTCACAAAGCAGCTTCTACTGATTAACATGATAAAATGATATGCAGCATGCCTATATTCTGTGTGTAGTCGGTGGGATCGCGGACTAAAATTGGCCGGGATTCATACTCGGGATTGGAGCTTCCAATACCGGGGATTTCGGGATTGGCCACCACTTTAGTTTTTCCTATGCCGTGCAGCGTTGATCATCCTCAGGAGGCTCAGATGCTTCCTGGCTTCCCCTGGTCAGCTCCTCCTCGCCCCAGCTGTGTGCACTGCGCAGCGTGACGTGAAGTCAGAGGTCATGCAGTGCAGCCAGCAGCTTGCCTGCCCGCCTGAACCTCACCACCGCCCTGCACTGCCCGCCGGACCTCACAGATAACGGCCCACTCTCCGTCCCATCCAGATTAGGGCGAGTTATCTGGTCTGTGCAAGGTGGGGGGGGGGGGATACATTGAAAAGAAGCAAATCTCGGGAATCCTGGGATTGATCATTTTTCAATCATGATTCCCGGGATTTAAAAAATGACCCGGGATTGGCCACCCTAATTTGCGGCTCTATCTGCATCCGAAATGCATGTTACAGTGTTTTCCATGAAAACACTAGCATAGCATTTTGTATGCAAATACAGTCTCAGTCACAAACAGAATGTAGGCATGCTGCATATCATTTTAATCAGCAGAAGCTGCGTGTGCGTCCCATTACATTAATTTGAGTCTATAATGCAGAAAAAACGAAAAAAAGATGCTTGGTACTACTGTGTCATACAGCCCTCATGTGTTATGTGAAATGCGACTTGTAATGCACAGAGCGAAGATGTAAGAGGACATATCTGCACACATTGCACCAGGTAAAGCCTTTTATACACATTGCGCCAGGTAGAACCTCTTACACACATTGCGCCTGGAAGCCTCTTATACATATTGTGCCAGGTAGCCCCTAATACACATTGCACCAGGTAGATCCTCTTATACACACTGTGCCAGGTAGCCCCTTATCCACTTAGAGCTTCTTATACACATTGCACCAGTTAGAGCCTCTTATACACATTGCACCTGGAAGAGCCTCTTATACATATTGCGTCAGGTAGACCCTTATACACATTACACATTACACCAAGTAGAGCTTCTTATACACATTGCACCATCAATGGTACAATCGGTGGATAACCTCGATGGTAGGCAACCATCTGTAAGGGAACCATAGATGGTTCTGTCCATCGATGGTCCCCATTACTTTAGTATTGAAGTGGACGCGGGCCAATCTGAGTCCGGGGCGTGGCTTTATGGGTGTCTGGGGGCGGAGCTATGCTCCGTGTCCCTGACAACCTAGAGAAAAAATAAAAAAATTATTTGATAGCTCTTTACCATCGATGGCAGGAAACCATCTGGTTCTCCCCCATCGATGGTAAAAGTAATTACCATCGGTCATAGACCATCAATGGTTTTGAATCATCGATGGTCGATGGCCATCCCTAGCTGCAGTGTGGATGCAGGCAGAGCTGAGCACTCCTTATCCAGCACAAATATCTTAAAATGATGAGAAACAGAATGTGAAGATGACCCTGAGAAAATCAGATTACAATTGGTGTGCTGTGGAAACACTTGGGGCCCGATTATTTGCCGCACACAACATCAAATGTGGCCGTATCTAGCAATTTCCCACATACTGCACATACTTTCCGAGCTGCATACGCCTCTTTTTGTATATATGCAGTATACAGAGTGGTACGTGTCTCAGCTGCTTATCTGCGGGTGGCCATAATGCAAACACACGCAAGAGAACCAGTCTGTGGGCATGTAGCCAGAGTTACTCACTACTGTGTGTGCAATACTCTTCAGGCCCCTCTGCTACTTGCATATATGTGGCATGATGGCCATGCATGCATATTAAGCAAGTTGGGATTGAATCCAGAAGTAAAGTCATAACCATAGGCATGCACATGGCGGGGTGCCTGGTGTGCACAGGCACCACCTAATGGCCCTCATTCCAAGATGATCGTAGCTGTGCTAAATTTAGCACAGCTACGATCATTCACACTGACATGCAGGGGGACGCCAAGCACAGGGCTATCCCGCCCCGCATGTCAGTGCCAGCCCCCCCCCCCCTCCTCCCCGCAGAAGTGCAAAGGCATCGCACAGCGGCGATTCCTTTGCACTTTAAGAGTAGCTCCCGACCAGCGCAGCTTTAGCGTGCTGGCCGGGAGCTACTCGCCGCTCCCCGGCCTGCAGCGGCTGCGTATGACGTCGCGCAGCTGCTGTGGGCCCCTCCCTGCACGGTCCGACCACGCCTGTGTTGGCAAGACCACACCCACGAAACGGCGGCCAAACACTGTTGTTCCGCCCTCTCCCACCCAGCGACTGCCTCGCAGCCCTGCTATGGCCTTCGGACGTCTGGCATGCGCCAGCGCACTACGGCGCCAGCGTATGCGCAGTGGGTACCCGTTCGCTTGGCTGCGATAAAATGCAGTGAGCAAACGGGTCAGAATGACCCCCAATGTCCGGCACCCCCCGCACGCAGGGCTGACCGTCGGGATTTTTGTCCTGGGCCCTGACATACAAGGTGGGCAGTAGTGAGAGTGACAAGCTTGTCGGAGGCATCTAAAATGCAGCGCCAGTCACCAGCCAATTGGAACTCTCGTACCGGCAACTAATTAGAAGCAGTGGCTCCTGATTAGCTACTGGACCGTAGTTTCTGATTGGCTGGCATCTTGCGCCGCATTTGAATTGCCTCCAGCGAGCTTGTCACTCTCACTACTGCCCGCTACTGCTACACACTACTGCGCAGTGCTGTAATGCCGGATTACATCACGGCTCCCTGCCCTAACTGCCACAGCTCCTGGCCTCACTGTCCGCCGGCGTACATGCAGGTGAGAGAGGCTACCAGTGAACCGAGGGGGAGAAGGGAGGATGCTGATAGACACAGAACAAGATGCAGGCTGAAAGGGTGAATGGAGGAGGCTGAGAGACAGAGTGAAGGGGGGGGGGGGGGGGTGCTGAGAGGCACAGAGTGAAGGGGAATCAGGCTGGGAGGCACAGAGTGAAGGGGGTGACAGGCTGAGAGGCACAGAGTGAAGGGGGGTGCTGAGAGGCACAGAGTGAAGGGGTCAGGCTGGGAGGCACAGAGTGAAGGGGGTGACAGGCTGAGAGGCACAGAGTGAAGGGGGATCAGGCTGAGAGGCACATAGTGAAAGGGTAGCTGGCTGAGAGGCACAAAGTTAAGGGTGTGATAGGCTGAGAGGCACATAGTTGAGAGGCACATAGTAAAAGGGTAGCTGGCTGAGAGGAACATAGTGAAGGTAGGGGAAGAGCGAGAGGCACAGAGTGAAGGGGTAGCCAGCTGAGAGGCACAGGGTGAAGGAGGGGGGATGCTGAAAGGCACAGAGTGAAGGGAGATAAGGCTGAGAGGCACAGAGTGAAAGGGCAGCTGGCTGAGAGGCACAGAGCGAAGGAGTAGCTGGCCGAGAGGCACAGAGTGAAGGGTCAGAGGCTGAGAGGCACAGAGTGAAGTGGAGCTGGCTGATGGGCACAGAGTTAAGGGGGGCAGGCTGAGAGGCACAGCGTGAAGTGGAGCTGGCTGAGAGGCACAGATTGAAGGATGGCAGGCTGAGAGGCACAGAGTGAAAGGGGAGACAGGCTGAGAGGCACAGAATGAAGGGGGATCAGGCTGAGAGGCACATAGTGAAAGGGTAGCTGTCTGAGAGGAACAGAGTGAAGGTAGGTGCAGGGTGAGAGACACAGAGTGAAGGGGTAGCTGGCTGAAAGGCACAGGGTGAAGGGGGGAATGCTGAAATGCACAGAGTGAAGGGGGGCAGGCTGAGAGTCACAGAGTAAAGGGGAGCTGGCTGAGAGTCACAGAGTAAAGGGAATCTGGCTGAGAGGCACAGAGTGAAGGTGGGCAGGCTGAGAGGCACAGGGTGAATGTAGGGGCAGGGTGAGAGGCACAGAGTGAAGGGGTACCTGGCTGAGAGGCATGGAGTGAAGGGTGGGAGAATGAGAGACACAGAGTTAAGGGTGGGAGGCTGAGAGGCATAGAGTGAAGGGGGCAGGCTGAGAGGCACAGAGTGAAGGCGTAGCTGGCTGAGAGGCACAGAGTGAAGGGGTAGCTGGCCGAGAGGCACAGAGTGAAGGCAGGGAGGCTGAGAGGCACAGAGTGATGGGTGAGAGGCTGAGAGACACAGAGTTAAGGGTGGGAGGCTGAGAGGCAGAGACTGAAGGGTGGGAGGCTGAGAGACACAAAGTGAGGGGGATGGTGAGAGATGCAGACGGTAGATGGTGTGGCAGAGAGACGCAGGCAGGAGATGATGGTGTGGGTGAGAGACGCGAAGGGGGTATGATGGTGTGGCAGAGAGACGCAGGCAGGAGATGATGGTGTGGCTGAGAGATGCGAAGGGGGGATGATTGTGTGGCTGAGAGATACGAGTGGGAGGAGTGTGGTGTGTGGGTGTCTCCTATATAGACAATAGGAAAATGGCCAATGTGTAGAAATATGGACCTTGCACAATATAGGTAATAAATCTTTACTGATCAATTCAAAAAGTAATTAATGACATAAATCTTCCAAACAAATGAGAAATATAAGTAACGTAAGGATTAAATGCAGTTAATCCTGCAAATAAATTAAAAGTAAAGTAAATTAGAGTATAATGTCCCGCAACAAGTGATATTAACCTCCTGGTCAACACGGTAATGTGAGCGGTACCTGATGAACCGGCGCCCTGCAGGGGAACGGGGCTGCAATAGGGTGGACCAGTCCGGAGGGTATTGCTCCCAACACACACCCGGTCAATACCCACCGAACACCGTGAAGAACTACTCCCATAAGGTATACCTAAGTGCAAGTAGCTACTCGGAAGAGCGGGACGCCGCCGTCCGAAGGACATTCAAGACTTTGTTTCCCTTAGTCTCTTTGGTCACTCACCAAGGGTCAGGTACCGCTCACATTACCGTGTTGACCAGGAGGTTAATATCACTTGTTGCGGGACATTATACTCTAATTTACTTTACTTTTAATTTATTTGCAGGATTAACTGCATTTAATCCTTACGTTACTTATATTTCTCATTTGTTTGGAAGATCTATGTCATTAATTACTTTTTGAATTAATCAGTAAAGATTTATTACCTATATTGTGCAAGGTCCATATTTCTACACATTGGCCATTTTCCTATTGTATATATAGGAGACACCCACACAACGAATAGGGCCGAGCGCAGCATTTAATCACCAATTACTGTCTATAGGTTAGTCACCTAAGTGCTGCAGCTAGCCCGAACAGGTATACTCGGTGCGCAGAGTCACGAACTTTCAGGAGTGTGGTGTGGCTGAAAGACGCGTGGGAGGAGATGATGGTGTGGCTGAGAGATGCAGACGGGAGATGATGGTGCACATCACTCATTTAGTAACAATAAATTATTTTACTGTAAAGCTGCTTAGTGATATGCTACAAATGTTACGTTTTTCTTTTTCAATTTTGTTATGTTGATCTGGCTTTTTCAGTGTACTGTATTTTATGTGATTGTGGCTATATAAATATATTTTTTATGTGGAACTTGCTATTTCAATGCTTTAAATGTGGATCTGGCTATGTCAATGTATCTCATGTGGATCTGACTATTTCAATGTATTTTATGTGAATATATATATAGGCAGCCTCCCAAAGCCCTGTCTCCCTCAGTCCCCCTCTTAACCTTGTTCACATGCCAATGTCTGCATTCTGCGATTGACGTAGTCAGAGTGGATCCTACGTACTCATACCATTTAGCGCTTCCCCCTAATTTTGGAATTCTAATGCTCTCCCACTTGCACACAATAGGTGGTGCTAGCCACGCCCAATAGGTGGTGCTAGCCATGCCCACGCCCCTCCCTAATAACACCCTAATAAAATGTGTTGTTAAGGATGGGCTGATGCTCATGGGCCAATAATATGTCATGGACCCGCAAGCTAAAATCTCCCAGTCAGACTCTGATAAAATGAAAACATACTAATAGTATGTTGCTGTTGCTACAGATGGAGCCACACTAGTTGTGGCTCTGACTGCGACTAGGCGGGCGCGCCTAACACTGAGAGCGTCTCCGGCTAGCGGGGCACGCGTGCCCGAGATGGAGATGCGCCCCATTCACTTGAATAAAGAGCGTCTCTGTCTGCGTGCCCGAACAGAGACGCTCACGATGGGAGCGTCTCTGTGCATTCCCGATGTGACTAGACGGACGGAACGCCTTGTCACGCCGGGAGTGCATGCCTGCGATGGAGCCGCCTCAGATAAGCGCAGCTCCATCTGTATTTGTATGCCTGGTAGATCATTTAAGGGTAGATTGTTCAACATCTTAATTACCTATATGCAGTGATACTTGTGATAGCAATGTATCAATAATTCAGTTGCCTGAGAATTTGTGTGGTACCTGACCCCCTGGCAATCTGTGTCTCTCGTTAAAACATCAGCGATGTGTAGGAGGCCGTGCAAGCGCAGCACGCAATGTCTACCACATAAGCAAGCATCCCAATAATCAGCATGGCGTCACATGGAATAACCAGAGTCCTTGGCAGTGCTGTACCTGACCCCTGGCAATCTGTGTCTCTCGTTAGAACATCAGCGATGTGTAGGAGGCCGTGCAAGCGCAGCACGCAATGTCTACCACATAAGCAAGCATCCCAATAATCAGCATGGCGTCACATGGAATAACCAGAGTCCTTGGCAGTGCTGTACCTGTAGATGTAGCAGAGCTTTCCCTTGCTTTAATTAGTTGACAGCATGGTTGGCCGCTATAGCCAGCTATGGCAGACCCGCAACACAGAGATAACGGAGGCACTGCCAGAGGAATCTCTGGAAAGAGGGGCTATCACAGCTCGATAATCATACCCCATAGACCAGTGGTTCCCAAACCCGGTCCTTAAGACACCATAACAGTTCAGGTTTTAAGAATAACCACACTTGAGCACAAGTGGCTTAATTAGTACCTCAGTCATACGATTCAACTATTTTGGCTCAAATATGGATAGCCTTAAAACCTGCACTGCTAGGACACCTTTTGGATCGTGTTAGGGAACCACTGCCATAGACTTAACGCCACTGGGGCAGGGACTTTGTAAAGTGCTGTGTTCTTCTAATGTAAATATATTAACTAATAATAATACTCACACCTCAAACAGGGGACACCTATATGATTTTACTGATGAAAGCAGGGTTGGAACATTGCATTGCCGGCAGTACACACAGTACTTCTACCACTGGATGGCAGTGTAGTTTACATTGTAATATATTATGTTATACATATTCTCTCAATTCTAATATTGAGGGAGATGTCCAGCATTAGAGAGTCTGTAAAAAAATTAATATATATATATATATATGTATATGTATATATATCTCTTGGAAACTATACCATTGCTCCCAAATGTCTAGCAATGGTAAGCTGACCCGTCATACTGGAATCACTGTAAGCTGAAAGATATCGGCCACCTGCACAAGTAGGACTGAGGTCACATACTGTAGCTGTTTTTGACAATGGGGCTTATTTCTTATCACTGTGCAATAATGTGCTGTAATGAATAGCACGCAATTAGTTACAAGCATTTAGGGGTCTATTTATAAAAATTATTTTTACTAAAATAATGTGAAAATGGTGTGAAAACGTGTATTGAAGGGCATTTGGAGCAGTTTTCATGAAAAACGGCTCCAAACCCTTTAATTCACTTTTTTTTAGTAACCCACATCGCATTCCCCATACTTATAATGGGAAATGTGATGTGGCCAAATTTACTAAAAAAAATGTGAAAAAATACCGCAGTGTGCCCTGTAATAAACCCGCCAGCCTGAGGGCAGCAATGCGAAAAGCACCGTTTTGCCCAGCTTTCTCTGCCCCTGGCAGCAGGGCCGGCTCAACGCATACGCGGGCTATGCAGCCGTGTTGAGCGCCAGGCAGTAGAGCGCGCTTTACAGCAGCGGTGGCCAGCAAGCTGCTCGATCCGCTCCCGGCCACTGCTGCCCGGCGCGCACAGACGTCTCCGGCGGCAGTGACTATCTTAAATTCGGCGCCGGCCCGTGAGCCAATCAGAGTTTGTGGACCAGCAGCTGAGGCTCCTGATTGACTGACGGACTGTGAGCTCTGATTGGCTCACGGGCCGGCTGGCGGTGAATTGAAGATAGACACCGCCGTCGGAGACTGAGGGGTAGGAGAGGCGCACGCTGCGCCAGGGCCGGCTCCAGGCCTACTAGCACCCTGAGCGAGAAAATATAAAAGCCTCCCCCCTCCCATGCGCGCGCGCTCCCTGGAAAAGTAGGCAGTGCCTCTGGAAAAGTGGGCGTGGCCTCATAACTTCATATAATCAAACTATAAATATATTTTCACACCCTCTCTACGCACACAATTAGCACATAACAGCCACAGTAGTGTTCCTTACACACAATGTCTCCAGTATAGTGTCATATACACATAATGTCTCCAGTATAGTGCCAGATACATATAATGTGCAGTGCCAGATAGACATGACATGCCCCGCAGCAGTGCCAGCTACACATGACATGCCCCGCAGCAGCGCCAGCTACACATGACATGCCCCGTAGCAGTGCCAGCTACACATGACATGCCCCCCAGCAGTGCCAGCTACACATGATAGTGTTAATTTTTTAGGGCAGGGTGCTGATCACATGGAGGGCACATTTTAAGTTAGGAGGGCAAAATGATGTACATACTGTAATGCTTGGTGCTCCCCTACCTACATGCTAAACAATGGACAGTGCGTGCCCAAGGCGCGCAGCAAAAATTTAGGGGCGTTACTTCGTGGGGAAGGTGTGTTGCCACATAATAGTGGCAATTCGCATTACACCACACAGTAGTGCAGCTAATACACATTGCACCAGGTAGAACCTCCTATACACTTTGCGCCAGGCACAGCACGTTAGACACATTGCGCCAGGCTCAGCACGTTAGACACATTGCGCCAGGCAGAGCACGTTAGACACATTGCCCCAGGCACAGCACATTAGACACATTGCGCCAGGCACAGCACTGAGACACATTGTGCCAGGCACAGCACTGAGATACATTGCGCCAGGCACAGCACTGAGACACATTGCGCCAGGCACAGCACTGAGACACATTGCGCCAGGCACAGCACTGAGACACATTGCGCCAGGCACAGCACTGAGACACATTGCGCCAGGTAGAGCACTGAGACACATTGCGCCAGGCAGAGCACTGAGACACATTGCGCCAGGAAGAGCACTGAGACACATTGCGCCAGGCAGAGCACTGAGACACATTGCGCCAGGCAGAGCACTGAGACACATTGCGCCAGGTAGAGCACTGAGACACATTGCGCCAGGCAGAGCACTGAGACACATTGCGCCAGGAAGAGCACTGAGACACATTGCGCCAGGTAGAGCACTGAGACACATTGCGCCAGGCAGAGCACTGAGACACATTGCGCCAGGAAGAGCACTGAGACACATTGCGCCAGGAAGAGCACTGAGACACATTGCGCCAGGAAGAGCACTGAGACACATTGCGCCAGGCAGAGCACTGAGACACATTGCGCCAGGTAGAGCAGTGAGACACATTGCCTAGCCACAGACGCCTAGCGGGAACACTACATGATATGCTCCCCAGCAGTGCCAGCTACACGTGACATGCCCCCCAGCCGTGCCAGCTACACATGACATGCCCCCCAGCAGTTCCAGATACACATGATATTGTTCACTTTTTAGGGCAGGGTGCTGATCACATGGAGGGCACATTTTAAGTTAGGAGGGCAAAATTATGTACATACTGTAATGCTTGGTGCTCCCCTACCTACATGCTAAAGCATGGACAGTGCGTGCCCAAGGCGCGCAGCAAAAATTTAGGGGCGTTACTTCGTGGGGAAGGTGTGTGGCCACATAATAGTGGCAATTCGCATTACACCACACAGTAGTGCAGCTAATACACATTGCACCAGGTAGAACCTCCTACACACTTTGCGCCAGGCACAGCACATTAGACACATTGTGCCAGGCATAGCACTGAGACACATTGCGCCAGGCACAGCACTGAGACACATTGCGCCTGGCACAGCACTGAGACACATTGCGCCAGTCACAGCACTGAGACACATTGTGCCAGGCAGAGCACTGAGACACATTGCGCCAGGAAGAGCACTGAGCCACAGACGCCTAGCGGGAACACTACATGATATGCTCCCTAGCAGTGCCAGCTACACATGACATGCCCCCCAGCAGTGCCAGCTACACGTGACATGCCCCCCACCAGTGCCAGCTACCCTTGACATGCCCCCCAGCATTGCCAGCTACACGTGACATGCCCCCCAGCAGTGCCAGATACATAAATGGCCACACAGTGCCAGATATGTTCCCACAGTTCCAGATACATATATGCCCCCACAGTGCCAGATATGCCCCCACAGTGCCAGATACATAAATGCCCCCACAGTGCCAGATACATAAATACCACCAGTGCCAGATACATAAATGCCCCCACAGTGCAGATATGCCCCCACAGTGCCAGATACATAAATGCCCCCACAGTGCCAGATACATAAATGCCCCCACAGTGCAGATATGCCCCCACAGTGCCAGATACATACATGTCCCCACAGTGCCACATACATACATGCCCCCACAGTGCCAGATACATAAGTACCCCCACAGTGCAGATATGCCCCCACAGTGCCAGATACAAAAATGCCCCCACAGTGCCAGATATGACCCCCACAGTGCCAGATATGACCCCAACAGTGCCCTGCCTAATACATAAATGCCCCCACACAGTGCCCGATGCAGAAATGCCCCCACAATACCTGCGGTGCTGGGAGGGGGCAGTCTGCTGAGGGCGCGGGCGGACTCTTCCTAAACTGTTGTGTGCGCGCTATGTGCGCGGCCGGCGTCTGATGTCAGAGGCACGACGCCGCACAGCGCGCATAGCGCGCACACAACAGGATCGGGCAGGCCGGGTAGCACTGCAGGCTGGTTTGGCTCCAGGCACGAATGTGGCGGCGCCCCGCGCAGCCGCTCTATTCGAACATGCCTGGAGCCGGCCCTGGAAAGAGGACACATCTGTGTTTTGCACCTCCTTGGGTATAAGTGTATCCAGGTGTAAGAACTCCTTATGCATATGTCACTGGTGCATAGCTTAATGTAATCTGAAGTGCATCTAACTCAGATTGTGGGTGTAACTAAATATGCTGTGTTTTAAGGGTGGATTTTTAGAGCTTATCTTTTTTTATACCTACTATGTGCGTCCAACATAAACACCTTCATTTGATAAAACATGCCCAACATACTGTACCAGGGCCAGATTAAGCCTTCGGGGGGCCCAGGGTACTAAAGACAGGGGGGGGCCCTCCCCCTCTCCTCAGCACCGCCCCAATCCCCCCCCATGGTTATGCCTACTGTGTGTGCACTCCTACTCCCACAACAGCAATTTCCTGTACCCACATACAGAGCAGGATTTATACTTTATTGGGGCCATAAGCATGAAATCTGTTTGGAGCACCCCTCCCTCAACTGCATGCAATTATTCAATTTCACTCACACACTGCCCCCCATTGCCACACACACACACACACACACACACACACACACACACACACACACACACACACACACAGCTCCATAGCTGACCACACTCACACACACACACACACTGCCTTACTGACACGGACATCCCTTACTGACACGGACATCCCTTACTGACACGGACATCTCTTACTGACACAAGCACCTCTTACTGACACAATTACGGCACCCCTTACTGACACCGACACACTGACATAGACACACTTACTGACACACACACATTTCTTACTGACACAAACACACATCTCTTACTGACACAAACACACTTACTGACACATGCCTACCCAGACACCACTTGCTGTACTGACAGATAGCCATTATGGCCACAGACATCATATTGGCAAATACATACCTGCTGACAGACATCCCTTACTGACACAGATACCGGTTACTGACATACACAATACAAATACACTTACTGACACACGCCCCTTACTGATACAGACATCCCTTACTAACCCACTTACTGACATATCACTTACTGACACCACTTATTGGCACATTATCATACATATTTGCTGACAGACATCCATTACTGACACAGATACAACTTACTTGATGCAAATACCCCTTACTGACACACACAACACAAATACACCTACTGACAAAGGTGCCACTTACTGACACCACTTATTGACCAAGACTCTCTTTACTGAAACACACACTTACCGACACCACTTATTGACACACACACTGACACAAACACACTTCATGACATGAATTCATACCCCACCCCCACTACTAAGACTGAAACACATGCTACCACTGTGTGCAACTGGTGGCTTGGCAATCACATCTCTTTGTAGCTTGACCTTTTGCACTTGTTATCAGCAGAAGCCGGAGGTCTCGGGTCTGACTCGCCTCTCCTCTTCTAGTCCGACTGACTCCGCACTGGGTGTTCGTCTTTTCTTAGTGACGCTGGGAGGAGGCGTGCCCCTGCAAGCCAGAGAGCTATTGCTGTAGCTCTGTAACTCTTTGTGCAGCTGCTCAGTGCGACTGTGTGTAAGGGGCAGTTGTGTCTGAAGCAGAGCAGCTCAGCCGGGGGGGCCCTTGAGACAGGGAGGCCCGGGGTACATACCCCCCGTGACCCCCCCTTAATCCGGCTCTGTACTGTACCAAACCTTTAAAATCATGTACATCAATGTCACAAAATAAAGCACCACAATATTATTGCATATAATGCTTTTAGATACAAATTTTAAGCTGTAACCACCAAATGACTGAAGCCTCACCTCGACATGGGATGAAGTAATTAGCCACACCACTTTTGGTGCCAAAACATAATTGCCCCATTTAAAAAAAAGAAAAAAATTTGTTATACAGGTTGAGTATCCCTTATCCAAAATGCTTGGGACCAGAGGTATTTTGGATATGGGATTTTTCCGTATTTTGGAATAATTGCATACCATAATGAGATATCATGGTGATGGGACCCAAGTCTAAGCACAGAATGCATTTATGTTACATATACACCTTATACACAAAGCCTGAATGTCATTTTAGCCAATATTTTGTATAACTTTGGCCCTCATTCCGAGTTGTTCGTTCGCAAGGCGATTTTAGCAGTATTGCACACGCTAAGCCGCCGCCTACTGGGAGTGAATCTTAGCTTCTTAAAATTGCGAACGATGTATTCGCAATATTGCGATTACACACCTCGTAGCAGTTTCAGAGTAGCTTCAGACTTACTCGGCATCTGCGATCAGTTCAGTGCTTGTCGTTCCTGGTTTGACGTCACAAACACACCCAGCGTTCGCCCAGACACTCCTCCGTTTCTCCAGCCACTCCCGCGTTTTTTCCGGAAACGGTAGCGTTTTTATCCACACGCCCATAAAACGCCGTGTTTCCGCCCAGTAACACCCATTTCCTGTCAATCACACTACGATCGCCGGAGCGAAGAAAAAGCCGTGAGTAAAAATACTATCTTCATAGCAAATTTACTTGGCGCAGTCGCAGTGCGGACATTGCGCATGCGCACTAAGCGGAAAATCGCTGCGATGCGATGAAATTTACCGAGCGAACAACTCGGAATGAGGGCCTTTGTGCATTAAACAAAGTGTGTGTACATTCACACAATTCATTTATGTTTCATATACACCTTATACACACAGCCTGAAGGTCATTTAATACAATATTTTTAATAACTTTGTGTATTAAACAAGGTTTGTGTACATTGAGCCATCAGAAAACAAAGATTTCACTATCTCACTCTCACTCAAAAAAGTCTGTATTTCGGAATACTCCGTATTTCGGATATTTGGATATGGGATACTCAACCTGTACAACTCTTTGTGCTCCTGATTTACTAAAAGAATAATTAATTCATTGAAGTAGATGAAAGGCAGGCCTTACAATAAAAATACATACTTGCTGGCCTGCCAAGTACTGTAAGAAATTGGGGGCACTAAATTGGGGAAATGTAAATCACCAGGACTAATTGTGACTAGGAAATCATTACTGGATATTGAAATAACTTTTGTTGCCATTTAAACAGTAGTCTACGAACTGAGAGATAACAAAGTGATGATAATGAGTCTGATTCTACAGTAAATTCCGTACCAAGGGCCTAATTCAAGGTTGAATGCAAAACAACATTTTCCTCTAATGGGCAAAATGATGTGCAAAACGATGTGCACTGCAGGTGGGGCAGATATAACATGTGCAGAGAGAGTTAGATTTGGGTGTGTTATATTGTTTCTGTGCAGGGTAAATACTGGCTGCTTTATTTTTACACTGCAATTTAGATTTCAGTTTGAACACACCCCACCCAAATCTAACTCTCTCTACACGTTATATTTGCCCCACCTGCAGTGCACATGGTTTTGCCCTATAGATGAAAATGTTGTTTTGCAATCAACCTTGAATTAGGTCCCAAGTGGGGTGGTATTCAGTATGCCGGCTGTTGGGATCAAGGCGCCCAGCATACCGACAACTATTCTCCTTCTTGGGGGTCCACGACCCCCCTGGAGGGAGAATAAATAGCGTTGCTCATTTGCGCTCGCCCAGCTGCCGGTATGCCGGTGGTCGGGATCCTGGCACCTGTATGTTGGCTGTTGGGTTCCCCGCCGCCGGCATACCATACTACACCCCCCAAGTGAAGTTGTAAAAATGTGGCTACAACATAGCAGCTTTACATGTGTATCTTAAGATATGTGCAACTTAAATACATGTGGCAGCAGTAAAGATGAGTTTTGGTCCATAACAAATGTAAATATGATAACTTCAGTACTTTACTGGAATACAAAATGTATTTAATTAATTAAAAGAAGACCCAGGAAGCTAGTTAGAGCTGCTAGTGTATGATTGGCTGGAGCGTGGGATAAACTCAAACCCCAAATGTAATTGGAGCCCACCGGAGCAATTAAATTGTTCCCCGCAGTGCCGTGTGTGGAGTACAGGGGTTAGCCATGCAAAGCTGAACCCGTCTAAAGTACTGCTATGGGCACCAAAACTCCCGACATATCCCACATTTCAGTTCACATCTTGTGAGGCGGCAAGTGAAATGTGTCCCCTTGCGGCTATTAACGCCGAACGGAGCAACAGTTGAATTGCTCCATCTAGTGGCACCCATGGGGTAAAACAACTGAATCACCCCCTGGGTGTCTGAGAGCACACTGACCTCTCCATTTATTTTTGTTGCTCTGCTAAGAGCAAGGTGCATATGGTTCTTACTTCCTTTCCCTATGGACTACTTCAGGAAGAACATTTCCTATGGCGTTAGATATACAGTGAATAAAAATGGTGTACCCTCTGTCCTCTATTTTCCCTTATTTGTACCGTTTCTGTGTAAAAATTCAATAAACATTAATGTTAAAAAAAAAAAATTGGAAGGGATCTGAGGCTGCTGTTATTTTATTTATTTTATCGCTATGATATATATAAATACATGTATATGTATATATATATATATATATATATATACAGGTTGAGTATCCTATATCCAAATATTCCATAATACAGAATATTCCGAAATACGGAATATTTTGAATGAGAGTGAGATAGTGAAACCTTTGTTTTCTGATGGCTCAGTACACACAATCTTTGTTTAATACACAAAGTTATTAAACATATTGGCTAAAAATACCTTCATTTTGTATATACTGTGTATATGAATCATAAATGCATTCTGTCTGTGCTTAGACTTGGGTCCCATCGCCATGATATCTCATTATGGTATGCAATTACTCCAAAATACGGAAAAATCCGTTATCCAAAATACGTCTGGTCCCAAGGATTTTGGATAAGGGATACTCAACCTATATATATATATATATATATATATATATATATATACATACACACACACACATACACACACTATTTTATTTTTGAATTAGATACATGACATGCTCAAGTGGGCCCTAGCTATCAGAGTATGGTGGAACTTGTAGTTCCACAAGGCACAATATACTCTGAAGCCACTGGCAGCCAAGTATATACTGGTATTTTTAGTGCCACAATTGCCAGCATTCCCAAGCAGTCAGTGACTGTCAGGGCTTACTGGAACATTTTGTTCTGTTACTACTGTAAGTGACCAGCACAGTGTGGCAAAGGCTGTTGATGGTCACCGCTGTTCCAGATGGTTCCAGCACTCACTGTACTCCTGCTTTGGTAACCATGCATACTGAGCTATTACTACGCCATATTGCTTGTGTCCAAGATTCGCCCATCCATGTGAAAGGAGCTTCAATCAAAGTTTATTTTCTACTCAAAATGTGTCTGCTATGTTTTGCTCTGGACAGTCCTGAAAATAAGATTTTAAACCTACCGGTAAATCTTTTTCTCCTAGTCCGTAGAGGATGCTGGGGACTCCGTAAGGACCATGGGGAATAGACTGGCTCCGCAGGAGACATGGGCACTAAAAAAGAACTTTAGGTATGGGTGTGCACTGGCTCCTCCCTCTATGCCCCTCCTTCAGACCTCAGTTAGAGAAACTGTGCCCAGAGGAGACGGACAGTACGAGGAAAGGATTTTGGAAAACCAAGGGCAAGATTCATACCAGCCACACCATTCACACCGTATAACATGGGATACACGAACCAGTCAACAGTATGAAACAAAACCAGTATCAGTCCAAAACTGATCCAAACTGAAAACATAACCCTTATGTAAGCAACAACTATATACAAGTCTTGCAGGATGTTGTCCGCACTGGGACGGGCGCCCAGCATCCTCTACAGACTATGAGAAAAAGATTTACCGGTAGGTTTAAAATCTTATTTTCTCTTACGTCCTAGAGGATGCTGGGGACTCCGTAAGGACCATGGGGATTATACCAAAGCTCCAAAACGGGCGGGAGAGTGCGGATGACTCTGCAGCACCGATTGAGCAAACATGAGGTCCTCATCAGCAGGGTATCAAACTTGTAGAACTTCGCAAAGGTGTTTGAACCCGACCAAGTAGCAGCTCGGCACAGCTGTAAAGCCGAGACACCTCGGGCAGCCGCCCAAGAAGAGCCCACCTTCCTAGTGGAATGGGCCTTAACAGAATTTGGTAACGGCAATCCAGCCGTAGAATAAGCCTGCTGAATCGTGTTACAGATCCAGCGAGCAATAGTCTGCTTCGAAGCAGGAGCGCCAACCTTGTCGGCTGCATACAGGACAAACAGTGCCACTGTTTTCCTAACCCGAGCCGTTCTGGCCACATAAATTTTCAATGCCCTGACCACATCAAGGGACTCGGAATCCTCCAAGTCCCGTGTAGCCACAGGTACCACAATAGGTTGGTTCATATGAAAAGAAGAAACCACCTTGGGCAAAAATTGAGGACGAGTCCGCAACTCTGCTCTATCCACATGGAAAATCAGATAGGGGCTTTTGTGAGATAAGGCTGCCAACTCCGACACTCGTCTTGCCGATGCCAAGGCCAACAACATGACCAATTTCCAAGTGAGATATTTTAATTCCACCGTTTTAAGTGGTTCAAACCAGTGGGACTTAAGGAACCGCAACACCACGTTAAGGTCCCAGGGTGCCACTGGAGGTACAAAAGGAGGCTGGATATGCAGCACTCCCTTTACAAAAGTCTGGACTTCTGGGAGAGAAGCCAACTCCTTCTGAAAGAAAATGGATAAGGCCAAAATCTGAACCTTAATGGAGCCTAACTTTAGGCCAATTTACTCCAGTTTGCAGGAAGTGGAGAAAACAGCCCAGATGGAATTCTTCCGGAGGAGCAGTCCTGGCTTCGCACCAAGATACATACTTCCTCCAGATACGGTGATAATGTTTTGATGTCACCTCCTTCCTAGCCTTTATCAGAGTAGGAATTACCTCATCCGGAATGCCCTTTTTCGCTAGGATCCTGCGTTCAACCGCCATGCCGTCAAACGCAGTCGCAGTAAGTCCTGGAACAGACAGGGCTCTTGTTGTAACAGGTCTTCCCTGAGAGGAAGAGGGCACAGATCTTCTGTGAGCACTTCCTGCAGATCCGGATACCAGGCCCTTCAAGGCCAATCTGGAAAAATGAGAATTGTCTGAATCCCACTTCGGCTTATGATTCTCAGTATCTTTGAGATGAGAGGAAGAGGAGGAAACACATAGACCGACTGGAACACACACGGTGTCACCAGGGCGTCCACTGCTACCGCCTGAGGGTCCCATTACCTGGCGCAATATGTCAGAAGTTTCTTGTTGAGGCGTGAAGCCATCATGTCTATTTGAGGCAGTCCCCACTGACTTGCAATCTCTGCGAAGACTTCCTGATGAAGTCCCCACTCTCCTGGATGCAGATCGTGTCTGCTTAGGAAGTCTGCCTCCCAGTTGTCCACTCCCGGAATGAAGACTGCTGACAGAGCGCTTACATGACTCTCCGCCCATCGAAGAATCTTTGAGGCTTCTGCCATTGCCACTCTGCTCCTTGTGCCGCCTTGGCGGTTTACATGAGCCACTGCTGTGATGTTGTCTGACTGAATCAGAACCGGTAGACCTCGAAGTAAGGTCTCCGCTTGACGAAGGCCGTTGTATATGGCCCTTAATTCCAGTACGTTGATGTGTAGACACGTCTCCTGGCTTGACCACAGACCTTGGAAGTTTCTTCCCTGTGTGACTGCTCCCCATCCTCGGAGGCTCACGTCCGTGGTCACCAGAACCCAGTCCTGAATGCCGAACCTGCGACCCTCTAGAAGGTGAGCACTCTGCAGCCACCACAAGAGAGATACCCTGGTCCTGGGGGACAGGCGGATCATCTGATGAATCTGTAGATGTGACCCGGACCACTTGTCCAAAAGGTCCCACTGAAAAGTTCTGGCATGGAACCTGCCTAATGGAGTGGCCTCGTAAGACGCCACCATCTTCCCCAGAACTCGAGTGCAGTGATGTACTGACACCCTGTCTGGCTTTAACAGGTCCCTGACCAAGCTCTGAAGTTCCTGGGCCTTTTCCATCGGGAGAAAGACCCTCTTTTGTTCCGTGTCCAGAATCATGCCTAAGAAAGGCAATCGGGTCGTTGGAACTAACTGTGACTTCGGTAGATTGAGAATCCAACCGTGTTGTTGCAACACCCTCAGGGAGAGAGATACGCTGTCCAGCAACTGTTCTCTCTATCTCGCTTTTATCAGGAGATCGTCCAAGTATGGGATAATTGGGACACCCTGCTTGCGCAGGAGCACCATCATCTCTGCCATTAATTTGGTAAAAATCCTCGGGGCCGTGGAAAGCCCAAATGGCAACGTCTGAAATTGGTAATGACAATCTTGCACCACAAATCTCAGGAACGCCTGATGAGGTTGATATATGGGGACATGAAGGTATGCATCCTTTATGTCTAGGGACACCATATAATCTTCCCCTTCCAGACTTGCGATGACCGCTCTGAGCGATTCCATCTTGAACTTGAACCTCTTAAAGTATAGGTTTAAGGATTTTAAATTCAGAATGGGTCTGACAGAACCGTCCGGTTTCGGGACCACAAACAGGGTTGAGTAATAGCCCATCCCCTGCTGCAGAAGGGGAACTTTGACCACCACTTGTTGAAGGCACAACTTTTGAATTGCTGCCAAAACTACCTCCCTCTCTGGGGAAGTTGGCAGTGCCAATTTGAAAAACCGGCGAGGAGGCACCTCTTCGAATTCCAGCTTGTACCCCTGGGAAACAATGTCTATTCCCCAGGGATCCACCTGAGAGTGAACCCAGACTTGGCTGAAAAGACGAAGACGTGCCCCAACAGGAGCGGACTCCCCCCGCGGAGCCCCAGCATCATGCGGTGGATTTAGTAGAAGCCGGGGAGGACTTTTGTTCCTGGGAACTGGCTGTAGCTGGCAGCTTTTTCCCTTTGCCCTTACCTCTGGCAAGAAAGGAAGATCCCTGAGCTCTCTTGGATTTATGCGACCGAAAGGACTGCATCTGATAATGTGGCGCTTTCTTAGGCTGTAAAGGAAACATAAGGTAAAAAGGTTGATTTACCTGCAGTAGCCGTGGAAACTAGGTCCGCGAGACCTTCCCCAAACAATTCCTCACCCTTGTCCACAGTGCTCGCCTGGCAGAAATCGCCATAGCATTCGCTCTGGATCCCAATATGCCCACATCCCTCTGAGCTTCTCTCATATAAGTTTCCTTATCCATCGTATCCATATCAGCAGATAAGGTATCCGTCCACGCTATTACATCGCTACAAACCCAAGCCGACGCTATTGCCGGCCTGAGTAATGTACCGGTATGTGTGTAAATTGACTTCAAGGTAGTTTCCTGCTTGCGATCAGCAGGATCCCTAAGGGCAGCGGTATCCTGAGACGGCAGCGCCACCTTTTTGGAAAGGCGCGTCAACGCTTTGTCCACCCTTGGGGAGGATTCCCACCATATCCTGTCCTTGATCGGGAAAGGATACGCCATAAGAATCCTTTTGGGAATCTGCAGTTTTTTGTCTGGAGTTTCCCAAGCACTTTCGAATAACTCATTTAATTCAAAAGAAAGGTGGAAAAGTAACCTCAGGTTTCTTTTCTTTAAACATGTGGATCTTTGGATTAGGTACAGCGGGGTCATCTATAATATGCAGCACATCCTTTATAGCAATAATCATATAATGAATACTCTTTGCAACCTCGCATCATCATAATCGACACTGGATTCAGAATCCGTGTCGGTATCTGTGTCAACTACCGGAGAAAATGGACGTTTTTGAGACCCAGAAGGCCCTTGTGACATAGGGAAAGGCAGGGCATGACCCCCTGTACCGTCCCTGAACTCTGCTTTGTCCAAATGTTTGTGCAATAAATTCACATTTGCATTTAAAATATTCCATATATCCATCCAGTCATGTGTCGGCATTGCCGACGGAGACACCACACTCATGCGCTCCACCTCATCCCTAGGAGAGCCTTCCGCTTCAAACATGCCGACACGCACGTACCAACACACCACACACTCAGGGGAAGCTCTAATCTGGAGACAGTTCCCCCACAAGGCCCCTTGGAGAGACAGAGAGAGAGTATGCCAGCACACACCCAGCGCCAATAACCCTGGAAAATTTTACTCAGATACAGCGCTCTTTATTTATGTACTGCGCCAAATTATGTGCACCCCTCCTTCTTTAAAACCCTCTGTCATCCTATACTCACCCGACTTCTATCTTCCGGCTCTGCGAGGAGGATGGCGGTGCGGCTCCGGGACAAACCGCTAGGGAAGACCTGCGTTCTGACTCCCTCTGGAGCTAATGGTGTCCAGTAGCCTAAGAAGCAGAGCCTATCACTTAAGTAGGTCTGCTTCTCTCTCCTTACGGTGCAGGGAGCCTGTTGCCAGCAGGTCTCCCTGAAAATAAAAAAACCTAACAAAATACTTTCTTTCAGGAAGCTCAGGAGAGCTCACTGTAATGCACCCAGTCTCCTCTGGGCACAGTATTTTCGAGGAAAGAATTTTTAAACACAGTGAGTGTCACACCAGCTCACACCACGACTATACCGCAGAACGTGGCATTCAATAGAAAACCAGCCTACAGCATGAAAAAGACACAGCCACATGCTGAAAAAATATGTAACACAACCTGTGTGCTAACCCAACCAAGAATGAAACACCTCATGCCATGGCCTGAACAGCATCAGCAACAGTCTGACAGAGAAGACCACGAAAGTATAACCCAAAAACAATAACTGCAGACACAGTACGCACTGGGACGGGCGCCCAGCATCCTCTACGGACTAAGAGAAAAGGATTTACCGGTAAGTACCAAAATCCTATTTTCTTATACGTCCTAGAGGATGCTGGGGACTCCAACAGGACCATGGGGTCAATACCAAAGCTCCAGAACGGGCGGGGGAGAGTGCGAACGACTCTGCAGCACCTATTGAGCAAACAAAAGGCCCCCCTCAACCAGGGTATCAAACTTGCAGAGCATAGCAAAAGCGCGTGAACCCGACCAAGTATCCACTTGTTGACCCACCTAGACTCCTCGGGCATCCGTCCCAAGAAGAGCCCATCTACCCAGTATAATGGGCCTCCACCGACTTCGGTGACGACAATCCAGCCGTAGAACGAACATGGCAAATAGCATCCAGATCCAGCGTGTAACCAAAATGGCGACCTAAATATTCAAATCCCTGGCTACATCGAGGGAATTTGAAAGAGCTAATGCCTAAGTAACCACCGGCATCAAAATAGGCCAAATTCTGCTAAACCCAAAAACCACTCACGGCAGAACTACCAAACAAGTTCTCAATACCCTTCTATCCACACGAAAGATCAAACAAGGCTCCTGTGAGGCAAAACCACTACATCCGACGCCCGCTTTACGGATGTTAAACCCAAGAGCATGACCACTTTCCAAGAAAGAAGTTTTCGTAAAGAAATTATTAGGCTCCCACTCCCACTCTAAACTTGCCTCCACACCGGTTTGCAAAGCATGGATAAGAACGACCCAGCTGAAAGACTTCCATTAGAGCCTTCCTGGATACACCCAAAACACATAGTTACGGCCACTACAGTGGTAAAACTCAGCCGTTACTTCTTTCCTAGCTTAACGAAGTAAGGAAAGGACTTCACTGGGAACACCCTTTCGGATTAGGATATGGCATTCCACCGCCACAACGTCAGACGCAGCCACGGTAAGTCTTGAAACACGCCCTGATCTTGTTGTCACAGAACCGCACGTAAAGAAAAAAAGGTCAGGAATCTTCCATGAGTAAAGCATGAACACCTGGATAGCAACCCCTCCGTGGCAAGACCGGATCCAAAAGGATCGCCTTAACCTTCATTCATCCCATATTTATTACCTTCAAAACAAAATGAAAGCGGAGAGGCCACCTAGACCGACTAAAGACCACGGTGTCACGAGGTTGTCCACTGCTATAGCTTAAGCATCCCCCTGACCTGGAACAATAACCCGAAGGCCTCTCCTGGAAGCGAGACGCCAACCTAACCAATTGCAACAATCCTCAAAGACTTATCACGACTGTGAAACTCCTCGATGACGGTCGAATCGTTCCCCCCGGATGGAGATCATGGCAGCAGAGGAAATCTATTTCTCCGTCGTTCACCTCCGGAACGAAGCTTGATAATATAGCGGTTACCAGACTCTCCACCCAACGGCAAAAACTGTGCATCTACTTCCATTGCCGCTTTGCTCCTTGCTCCGCCCTAGCGGTTCACTTATGCCACTGCTGACAAGACGTCGAGCAGACCTCACACGGGCAGAACACGAAGAATATGTTTGTCGAAACTAACTCTTAATTCAAGCAAGTTTATATCAGACAAGTTTTCCAACTCTATCCTATCCCCTGGAAACACGTCCCTTGCAAGTACTGCTCCTCCATCTCGGAGATCTGTATGCATTGCACGGACACCAGGACTTACACCCGGAACCCGAACCTTCATCCCTCTAGAAGGAGAGAACCGAGCAGACACCACAGGAGTGGTGTCCCGGCCGTTAGGCTTATATTCATGTGCAGAAGGAAAAGGGTTATGCAACTGCGCCTGAGAATGTATTACTAGCGATGTCTAATTCACTGGGTCTATGAATAACGTGACTGTATATCCCAAAATTAGAGAAGAAAATTTATTGCAATCTAATAATGTACCAGAAATATCTGAATAAACAAGAAAAGAATATAAATGAAATAAAATACAAAATACAATAAAGGAGAAAGAAAAAAACTTATTTTTCGTGAAGAAGCTAAACGCTGTTTTATAAAGTCCAAACTTGGTGCTGCGACGGAGCGTGGCGTCCCACCTCCTCGTTTTGTACCAAGAATGAAATCACTGTCTATATCTGCATGCAGTTGTAAACATTTGATACAGTCCCAGCCTGGTAATGCTCCAACTTAGTAAATAAGTCTGTTTTGGAAAAAAGTCTGTTTGAAGCAGAACAACTTAGAGGGGATCCTTGGTTCCAGCGGCGTATACAGTGAATGGGGTACCCCTGGTGGATGAACGGGGGGAAAGGACTCAAAGGGATCGGTATGCTGATCGCTCCGGACTGGCCTCTCTTCTACCTCCGACTGTGCAGCCGGAAAGCGCCTGTTACTACAGACGCCGTCCGTTAGCCAGAACAGAGGGAAGCGGCCCTGTCTCTGCGAGGAAAGTGACACTAGCTTTCAGACCCAGCCGGGACTGTCAGCCGCGCCACTCCCCCTATACAGAGCTGTTACCTGCGTCTCCTGAGGTGCTTCCCGGCGTCCGTCTCCACTTAGTTTCACTTTCGTTCCTGTGGCTCCTGGTGCTGAATCTTCTTCCTGGTTAGAGGGTTTGCGGTCACGTGACTCCGGGCTCGACTCTCTTTCCTGTGAACCCCCGGGGTCACTGCTCGTCAAAACGGCTGGGCTGTGATAGATTCCAAATGTCTCTGTGTAGTTGTGCAGTGATGATAATACACACTGCTGCTGTTTGTGCTGCTCCTACGCGTATCGACCCATGTGGGTCTTCGTCAGGGAGTCCTTCTTTTTTAATACCCATATAGGTGGCTGCTGGATAATAGGTTTGAAATGGGAACAAGCACAATATTTAGGTATCCTGCGCTCTCCTAGTATGGGTAATGGTGGTGGCAGCAGAGTTGCAGATGAGGCTAAACCCGCAGCCTCACAAGTCAAGAACAGAAGGAAAAGGGCTATGCAACTGCGCCTGAGAATGTATCACTAACGATGTCTAATTCACTGGGTCTATGAATAACGTGACTGTATATCCCAAAATTAGAGAAGAAAATTTATTGCAATCTAATAATGTACCAGAAATATCTGAATAAACAAGAAAAGAATATAAATGAAATAAAATACAAAATACAATAAAGGAGAAAGAAAAAAACTTCTTTTTCGTGAAGAAGCAAAACACATCGGACAAACTCGAATTCTTAGTAAATTTTGGCCCTTGAGAGGATCAAACCAACTCGTCACGGCCAATCTAGAGCTTAATCAACAAAGCTATCAGTACATGATAAGAATACCATTATTTCAGGATTCATGGATATACATCAGGTAATACACAATAAAACATAAATCCTAACCATGCATATATAAACCTATATCTACATTTCTCTATCGTCCTAGTGGATGCTGGGGTTCCTGAAAGGACCATGGGGAATAGCGGCTCCGCAGGAGACAGGGCACAAAAAGTAAAGCTTTTTCAGATCAGGTGGTGTGCACTGGCTCCTCCCCCTATGACCCTCCTCCAGACTCCAGTTAGATTTTTGTGCCCGGCCGAGAAGGGTGCAATCTAGGTGGCTCTCCTAAAGAGCTGCTTAGAAAAAGTTTAGCTAGGTTTTTTATTTTACAGTGATTCCTGCTGGCAACAGGATCACTGCAGCGAGGGACTGAGGGGAGAAGGAGTCAACTCACCTGCGTGCAGGATGGATTGGCTTCTTGGCTACTGGACATCAAGCTCCAGAGGGACGATCACAGGTACAGCCTGGATGGTCACCGGAGCCGCGCCGCCGGCCCCCTTGCAGATGCTGAAGTCAGAAGAGGTCCAGAATCGGCGGCTGAAGACTCCTGCAGTCTTCTAAAGGTAGCGCACAGCACTGCAGCTGTGCGCCATTTTCCTCTCAGCACACTTCACACGGCAGTCACTGAGGGTGCAGGGCGCTGGGAGGGGGGCGCCCTGGGAGGCAAATGAATACCTATAAAGGCTAAAAATACCTCACATATAGCCCCTAGAGGCTATATGGAGATATTTAACCCCTGCCTGATTTTTCTAAATAGCGGGAGACGAGCCCGCCAGAAAAGGGGCGGGGCCTATCTCCTCAGCACACGGCGCCATTTCCTCTCACAGCTCCGCTGGTCAGGACGGCTCCCAAGTCTCTCCCCTGCACTGCACTACAGAAACAGGGTAAAACAGAGAGGGGGGGGGCAAATTTATGGCGATATTTTGATATAACAAAGCAGCTATAAGGGAGCACTTATTATAAGGCTATCCCTGATATATATATAGCGCTTTTGGTGTGTGCTGGCAAACTCTCCCTCTGTCTCCCCAAAGGGCTAGTGGGTCCTGTCTTCGTTAGGAGCATTCCCTGTGTGTCTGCTGTGTGTCGGTACGTGTGTGTCGACATGTATGAGGACGATATTGGTGTGGAGGCGGAGCAATTGCCAAATATGAGGATGTCACCCCCTAGGGAGTCGACACCAGAATGGATGCCTTTATTTATGGAACTACGGGATAGTGTCAACACGCTAAAGCAGTCGTTTGACGACATGAGGCGGCCGGACAATCAATTAGTGCCTGTCCAGGCGACTCAAACACCGTCAGGGGCTGTGAAACGCCCTTTGCCTCAGTCGGTCGACACAGACCCAGACGCAGGCACTGACTCCAGTGGTGACGGTGACGATTCAACCGTATTTTCCAGTAGGGCCACACGTTATATGATTTTGGCAATGAAGGAGGCGTTACATTTAGCTGATACTACAGGTACCACTAAACAGGGTATTATGTGGGGTATGAAAAAACTACCTATAGTTTTTCCTGAATCAGAAGAATTAAATGACGTGTGTAATGAAGCGTGGGTTGCCCCTGATAAAAAGCTGATAATTTCAAAGAAATTATTGGCATTATACCCTTTCCCGCCAGAGGTTAGGGAGCGCTGGGAAACACCTCCTAGGGTGGACAAGGCGCTAACACGCTTATCTAAACAAGTGGCGTTACCCTCTCCTGAGACGGCCGCACTTAAAGATCCATCAGATAGGAGGATGGAAAATATCCAAAAAAGTATATACACACATGCAGGTGTTATACTACGACCAGCTGTAGCGACTGCCTGGATGGGCAGTGCTGGGGTAGTTTGGTCAGAGTCCCTGATTGAAAATATTGATACCCTGGACAGGGACAATATTTTACTGTCGTTAGAACAAATAAAGGATGCATTTCTTTATATGCGTGATGCACAGAGGGATATCTGCACACTGGCATCACGGGTAAGTGCTATGTCCATTTCGGCCAGAAGAGCTTTATGGACGCGACAGTGGACAGGCGATGCGGATTCAAAACGGCATATGGAAGTTTTGCCGTATAAAGGGGAGGAGTTATTTGGAGTCGGTCTATCAGATTTGGTGGCCACGGCTACAGCCGGGAAATCCACCTTTCTACCTCAAGTCACTCCCCAACAGAAAAAGGCACCGACTTTTCAACCGCAGCCCTTTCGTTCCTTTAAAAATAAGAGAGCAAAGGGCTATTCATATCTGCCACGAGGCAGAGGTCGAGGGAAGAGACAGCAACACGCAGCTCCTTCCCAGGAACAGAAGCCCTCCCCGGCTTCTACAAAAGCCTCAGCATGACGCTGGGGCTTCTCAAGCGGACTCGGGGACGGTGGGCGGTCGTCTCAAAAATTACAGCGCGCAGTGGGCTCACTCGCAGGTAGATCCCTGGATCCTGCAGATAATATCTCAAGGGTACAGGTTGGAATTAGAGACAGATCCACCTCGCCGTTTCCTGAAGTCTGCTTTACCAACGTCCCCCTCCGAAAGGGAGACGGTTTTGGAAGCCATTCACAAGCTGTACTCTCAGCAGGTGATAGTCAAGGTACCTCTTCTACAACAAGGGAAGGGGTATTATTCCACTCTTTTTGTGGTACCGAAGCCGGATGGCTCGGTAAGGCCTATTCTAAATCTGAAGTCCTTGAACCTGTACATAAAGAAGTTCAAGTTCAAGATGGAGTCACTCAGAGCAGTGATAGCGAACCTGGAAGAGGGGGACTTTATGGTATCCTTGGACATCAAGGATGCATATCTCCACGTTCCAATTTACCCCTCACACCAGGGGTACCTCAGGTTCGTTGTACAAAACTGTCACTATCAGTTTCAGACGCTGCCGTTCGGATTGTCCACGGCACCTCGGATCTTTACAAAGGTAATGGCCGAGATGATGATTCTTCTTCGAAGAAAAGGCATATTAATTATCCCATACTTGGACGATCTCCTAATAAGGGCGAGGTCCAGAGAACAGCTAGAGATGGGATTAGCACTGTCTCAAGAAGTGCTAAAACAGCACGGGTGGATTCTGAATATTCCAAAATCCCAGTTAATGCCGACAACTCGTCTGCTGTTCCTAGGGATGATTCTGGACACGGTTCAGAAAAAGGTTTTTCTCCCGGAGGAAAAAGCCAAGGAGTTATCCGACCTTGTCAGGAACCTCCTAAAACCAGGAAAGGTGTCTGTACATCAATGCACAAGAGTCCTGGGAAAAATGGTGGCTTCTTACGAAGCAATTCCATTCGGCAGATTCCACGCAAGAATTTTCCAAAGGGATCTGTTGGACAAATGGTCAGGGTCGCATCTTCAGATGCACCTACGGATAACCCTGTCTCCAAGGACAAGGGTGTCTCTTCTGTGGTGGTTGCAGAGTCCTCATCTATTGGAGGGCCGCAGATTCGGCATACAGGATTGGATCCTGGTGACCACGGACGCCAGCCTGAGAGGCTGGGGAGCAGTCACACAAGGAAGAAACTTCCAGGGAGTATGGACGAGCCTGGAAACGTCTCTTCACATAAACATTCTGGAACTAAGAGCAATATACAATGCTCTAAGCCAGGCAGAACCTCTGCTTCAGGGAAAACCGGTGTTGATCCAGTCGGACAACATCACGGCAGTCGCCCATGTGAACAGACAGGGCGGCACAAGAAGCAGGAGTGCAATGGCAGAAGCTGCAAGGATTCTTCGCTGGGCAGAGAATCATGTGATAGCACTGTCAGCAGTGTTCATCCCGGGAGTGGACAACTGGGAAGCAGACTTCCTCAGCAGACACGTTCTTCACCCGGGAGAGTGGGGACTTCATCCGGAAGTCTTCCACATGCTGGTAACCCGTTGGGAAAGACCAATGGTGGACATGATGGCGTCTCGCCTCAACAAAAAACTGGACAGGTATTGCGCCAGGTCAAGAGATCCGCAGGCAATAGCTGTGGACGCGCTGGTAACGCCTTGGGTGTACCAGTCGGTGTATGTGTTTCCTCCTCTGCCTCTCATACCAAAAGTATTGAGAATTATACGGCAAAGAGGCGTAAGAACGATACTAGTGGTTCCGGATTGGCCAAGAAGGACTTGGTACCCGGAACTTCAAGAGATGATCACGGAAGATCCGTGGCCTCTACCTCTAAGGAGGGACTTGCTTCAGCAGGGTCCCTGTCTGTTTCAAGACTTACCGCGGCTGCGTTTGACGGCATGGCGGTTGAACGCCGGATCCTAAAGGAAAAAGGCATGCCGGAAGAAGTCATTCCTACTTTGATTAAAGCAAGGAAGGAAGTAACCGTGCAACATTATCACCGAATTTGGCGAAAATATGTTGCGTGGTGCGAAGATCGGAGTGCTCCGACGGAGGAATTTCAACTGGGTCGATTCCTACATTTCCTGCAATCAGGATTGTCTATGGGTCTCAAATTGGGATCTATTAAGGTTCAAATTTCGGCCCTGTCGATTTTCTTTCAAAAAGAATTGGCTTCAGTCCCTGAAGTCCAGACCTTTGTTAAGGGAGTGCTGCATATACAGCCTCCTGTGGTGCCTCCAGTGGCACCGTGGGATCTCAATGTGGTTTTGGACTTTCTAAAATCTCATTGGTTTGAACCACTAAAAAAGGTGGATTTGAAATATCTCACTTGGAAAGTGACCATGCTTCTAGCCCTGGCTTCTGCCAGGAGAGTATCAGAATTGGCAGCTTTATCTTACAAAAGCCCATATCTGATTTTCCATTCGGACAGGGCAGAACTGCGGACTCGTCCGCATTTTCTCCCTAAGGTGGTGTCAGCATTTCATCTGAACCAGCCTATTGTAGTGCCTGCGGCTACAAGTGACTTGGAGGACTCCAAGTTACTGGACATTGTCAGAGCATTAAAAATATATATTGCAAGGACAGCTGGAGTCAGAAAATCTGACTCGTTGTTTATATTGTATGCACCCAACAAGATGGGTGCTCCTGCATCTAAGCAGACGATTGCTCGTTGGATCTGTAGCACAATCCAACTTGCACATTCTGTGGCAGGCCTGCCACAGCCTAAATCTGTAAAGGCCCACTCCACAAGGAAGGTGGGCTCATCTTGGGCGGCTGCCCGAGGGGTCTCGGCATTACAACTTTGCCGAGCAGCTACGTGGTCAGGGGAGAACACGTTTGTAAAATTTTACAAATTTGATACTCTGGCTAAGGAGGACCTGGAGTTCTCTCATTCGGTGCTGCAGAGTCATCCGCACTCTCCCGCCCGTTTGGGAGCTTTGGTATAATCCCCATGGTCCTTTCAGGAACCCCAGCATCCACTAGGACGATAGAGAAAATAAGATTTTACTTACCGATAAATCTATTTCTCGGAGTCCGTAGTGGATGCTGGGCGCCCATCCCAAGTGCGGATTATCTGCATAAATTGTACATAGTTATTGTTAACTAATTCGGGTTATTGTTGAAGGAAGCCATCTTTCAGAGGCTCCGCTGTTATCATACTGTTAACTGGGTTTAGATCACAGGTTGTACGGTGTGATTGGTGTGGCTGGTATGAGTCTTACCCGGGATTCAAAATCCTCCCTTATTGTGTACGCTCGTCCGGGCACAGTACCTAACTGGAGTCTGGAGGAGGGTCATAGGGGGAGGAGCCAGTGCACACCACCTGATCTGAAAAAGCTTTACTTTTTGTGCCCTGTCTCCTGCGGAGCCGCTATTCCCCATGGTCCTTTCAGGAACCCCAGCATCCACTACGGACTCCGAGAAATAGATTTATCGGTAAGTAAAATCTTATTATATACACATAACCTATACGCAAGTGGATCGTCCAGACCTGTCAGGTCCCTAGTGACAGTAATGTGTTGTGAATGTGTAAGACCATGTACTGACCTGCCCCCGATGTGGATCTACCAGGAACGTTAAGGTCAACAGAAACATAGTAAATGTCGACAGAAAAGGAATAATAAGCGGGCAAAAAATAATCACGGAACCCCGAGGAGTCCGAGGGAAGGATACAAATACAAATCTGATAACACTCCCCCCACCTATACCATTAAAAATATATATATAGGTACAAGGCAATAACAATAGATATGCAAGTGCGCAGCCAACAGCAGCAGGTATGAGGAAGGTCAATTCCTCAAATAAAAACTAGACAGTATAAAAAGAGAATATATACCAGCGCTGGCTGAACAAATTAATAAGAAGATGGTTTGCTTCATGTAAGATTAAAAACAATTTATTAACATATTTTATGTAAAACAGTTAAAAGGAAAAGAATTCCTATTACCACTAGGTGGCGGTATAAATTGAGATTGTCTTATCTGGATAAACTGATTAGATGAATTGTCACTCTCATATATTAGCAATGTCCATTCCTTAAGGCTAGGACACCCTCATATATTAGCAATGTCCATTCCTTAAGGCTAGGACAGCCTCCCAAATATGCATTCACTGTATTAGGTAAATAGTTACCGGATCCACATAACGATGGGCATCAGCATTAGGATAAGTCCATTTAAAGCTGTAGAAGTGGATCAGACCGGTTTGATGGAAAATGTCCAGTGATGGTAGGGAAGTCTAATAAATGCCGGAGGATGACAGAAATCTTGCAGGCCAGTTCAGAGAGTGAAATCCAGATAAATGGAATAAGCTCAACGCGTTTCACTGGTATAATCCAGCTTCCTCAGCCCGTGAGGGCTAAGCTCCGCCCCTTCCCGGCGCGCTTAAGCCTGCTCAAAATATATAAATATATAAAACCAAAACCAGCTGGGGACCCTATATATATAGGGGTAACCCCCTGTATAACACTCTTTATGTCCCAACGCAGCCCAGGGCGCCCCCCCCCCCCCCCGCACCAACGGAAGCCGTTGGTGTGTGGGAGCCATGGACTGCAGCGTGCACGCTGCGGTATCCCGGCGGGGCGAAGACACCCGGTGTCCGGGTATGTTCCCCCGCCCGGGATCCTTTCAAAATTGCCGCCCAGGGCGCTCCCCCCCAGCGCCCTGCACCCTGCAGGCTGATGGAGAGCGGGAGCCGAGAGCGCAGCGCTACCGCTGCTGCTCTCTCCCGTACGGGGCGCACTGGCGGGCGGGAACCGAAGTATGTCCCCCCGCCAGTGATCTATAGAAATTATGGTATATGCTGCCCAGGGCGCTCCCCCCCAGCGCCCTGCACCCTGCAGGCCGGCGGAGTGCGGGAGCAGGGAGCGCAGCGCTACCGCTGCTGCTCCCTCCCGTTCTCGGCGCACTGGCGGGGCGGGCACCAAAGCATGTCCCCCGCCAGTGAACTACAGATTAAATGCTATATGTCGCCCAGGGCGCTCCCCCCCCCAGCGCCCTGCACCCTGCAGGGGATGGTACATGTGGGAGCAGGGAGCGCAGCGCTCCCGCTGTCTCTCCCCCCTGCGGCACCCTGGCGGGGTGAACATACGCTGTGCCCAGGCACCTAAATATGTCCCCCGCCAGCCTTGTAGACCCTCAGCAACATGCCCCCCAGAGCGCTCCCCCCCAGCGCCCTGCACCCTGCCAGCGACGTTGGTGTGTGGGAGCCTGGAGCGCAGCACTACCGCTGTGCTTACCTCCGTTACTGAAGTCTTCTGCCGTCACTGAAGTCTTCTTTTCTTCCAATACTCACCCGGCTTCTTTCTTCCGGCTTTTGTGAGGGGATTGACGGCGCGGCTCCGGGAACAAGCAGCTAGGTGCACCAAGTGATCGAACCCTCTGGAGCTAATGGTGTCCAGTAGCCGAGAAGCAGAGCCTTTAAACTGAGAGGAAGTAGGTCCTGCTTCTCTCCCCTCACTCCCACGCTGCAGGGAGCACGTAGCCAGCAGGTCTCCCTGAAAATAACAAACCTAACAAAAGTCTTTCAGAGAAACTCTGTAGAGCTCCCCTAGTGTGTGACCTGTCACTCCTGGGCACAAAGTCTAACTGAGGTCTGGAGGAGGGGCATAGAGGGAGGAGCCAGTTCACACCCAGTTTAAGTCTTTATAGTGTGCCCAAGCTCCTGCGGATCCGTCTATGCCCCATGGTCCTGTTGGAGTCCCCAGCATCCTCTAGGACGTATGAGAAATCATTTTACTGACATGAGCACTGGGGCGCAGGGATAGCTCACAACACCCCAGCCCCTCAGACTCGGACCGTCCCACTAAAATTGGTACGGTTGGGAGGTATGTTCTAACAGTAACATGCTGAAGCAAAGTCCATGTGCAGTAGTGTATCCACTGCACGTAACACTGATGCTACAATAGATACTATAAAACACACACTCCTCTCTTTCACCAGGAATTACTTTTTTTTTGTCACAGCTATGGATATCAGGGTAGACAACCTTTACATACTGTATATTTTACAATTACATTTTTAAAAAAATACTGACAATGAATCATGGTATCAGGGGTGGAACTATCAGAAGCAGTGACGTGCGGTGAGGTCAGAGGCTGGGGAGGCACACATGGGGATGGGTCTGGGTGCTGGGAGTCTGTGACCCCCTATTCAATGTAACACACACACAGTCCTGTCCCCAGAGGCGGAACTCTGGGAGGCAACAGAGTCGGCTGCCGCCGGGCTCCTGGCGTAAAGGGGGCATCTCGCCTCCGTTGTCTCCAGGTCTGTGCCGGCCGTAATGAGTCAGACTGACTCATGCCTGTATGCCCGTCAGCCACGATATCCCTCCAGCGCTCACTCCTTGTGCGCGGCTGCAGTGGCTGTAGGAGTTGGAAGAGGAGTTGCTGCTGCCGGTGCTGTGGGAGGTGGGGACACGGGGGGGGGGACATGTGCGAGGCACCGCATACGCGCCCACGGGGGTTTCTGAGTACCTTGAAACCCCCCTGCCCGCCGAAGCATTGGCGCAGCTGACCAAGTGGAGCTCGACTGAGACGGCTTGCTGAATCTACTGTAGCGGCAGCGAGCAGCTCTTCTCCTGCAGTAACTTCCTATGGGGCTTTGACTTTGAGTCTGAGAGCTACTGTATGCGACACGCTCTTTCTCTGTGCGGCTCTGCAGGTAATACAGCGCTCAAACTGTATGGCGCATACAGTGGTGATGGAGCCCGGGCAGGTTGCTTGTGTATGTGCGGGGGGAAGGGGGGGATTTTTCTATTACAAATTATTGTGGCAGCTTATGTTTGCTAGGTGAGGGAGCAGGACTGGTGGGTAAGTATGTATATGTGTGGGTGGAGAGGTGGTATCTACGATAAACGACTGCTGTCTATATTTGCTGGGATGGGAGTACTGGGGGTGGGGGGATCTATAATAAATTATTGCAAGAGCCAATATTTGCAGGGGTGGTGGGCTATTATGATAGCAGCAGCCTATATTTTCTGTAGTGCATATGCATGTGTGCTATATATAGTGTGTGTGTGTGTGTGTGTGTGTGTGTGTGTGTGTGTGTGTGTGTGTGTGTGTGTGTGTGTGTGTGTGTGTGTATATGTATGTATGTGTATATATATATATATATATATTATTTAGAGACACACATATATGTGTATTTGTGTGTCTATTTACTGTACACACACACACATGGAAAACTCCCCTCCCCCATAAAAAGCCTGCATTTGCCCCTGCGAGGCGGTGTTGTGATTAGAAGAGGCGAAACCTCGGATTCACTCTGGTCTGCCCCCCCTGCTGTCTTACCTCCATCGCCTCTTCCCCCCCCCCCCCCTTTGCTAAGTCCTTCTGCCCAATTGGATCCCTCCCAGCACCACCCCAGCAGCACGCGTCAGCCCACGCATGCGCAGATAGGATTCCGGGTCAGTAACCTCGAAGTCCTATCATCACAAAGAACAGCTCTTACCACAAGAGCTGTCCTTTGGAATTTTCTTCAAGCATACGCCGATATGCTTGTAAAGAATAGCGGACATATGTATAGTTGATAAGATAACTATTGGTAATGCATTGTATGCATTCAAAATATGCTGAATAATCCAGCCTCCTGAGTGCCATCTATCACCTTCTCTCTTGCTCTCTCTCTCTCTCTCTCCCTCTCTCGATATATATATATATATATATATATATATAATTTGTCTAAATACAGGGGTGGGGGGCACCAATATTTATCTTGTCTCTGGGCGTCTTGGACGAACTTACGCCACTGCCTGTCCCCACACTCACTACAGATGCCACACACACACACAGACACACACACACACACACTCACACAGAGCCCTGTCCCCACACTCACTACAGATGCCACACACACACACACACACACACACACACACTCACACAGAGCCCTGTCCCCACACTCACTACAGATGCCACACACACACACACTCACACACTCACACAGAGCCCTGTCCCCACACTCACTACAGATGCCACACACACACACACACACACACACTCACACAGAGCCCTGTCCCCACACTCACTACAGATGCCACACACACACAGTGGTGCCGAGAGGGGGTGGAGGGTACTCTCTACCTGGCCTGGGCCGATTGGAGGGGCCCTGGTCCCGCTGCCCTCCCACTTTCATGTTGCTGACAGCCGCATGTCGGGTGGGGAGAGAGAAGACTGGCCGCCACTGCAGCAGCCTCTCTCCCAGCCCAGCAGACGCTGGTGTGTGCTGGGGTGACAGGCAGCTCAGCGGTGGCCAGTCCTCTCTCCAGTGATAAAAGGAAGGGGAGCAATCGCGCCCTCCCTTGCGCTGCCAGCCACCAGTTCGGACACTGGCTCCCTCACTGCATGGCACACACACACACACACACACACACACACACACACACACACACAGAGTCCTGTGCCCACACTCACTACAGATGCCACACACACACAATCCTGTCCCCACACTCACTACAGATGATACACACACACACACACACACACACACACACACACACACACACACATACAGCCTGTCCCCACACTCACTACAGGTGATACACACACACACAAACACAGAGTCCTGTCCCCATACTCACTACAGATGCCACACACACACAATCCTGTCCCCACACTCACTACAGATGATACACATACATACAGCCTGTCCCCACACTCACTACAGGTGATACACACACACACAAACACAGAGTCCTGTCCCCATACTCACTACAGAATACATACACACACACACACACACACACACACACACACATACAGCCTGTCCCCACACTCACTACAGGTGATACACACACACCAACACATACATACAGCCTGTCCCCACACTCACTACAGGTGATACACACACACACAAACACAGAGTACTGTCCCCATACTCACTACAGAATACACACACACACACACACACACACACACACACACACACACATACAGCCTGTCCCCACACTCACTACAGGTGATACACACACACACACACACACACACACACACATACAGCCTGTCCCCACACTCACTACAGGTGATACACACACACACAAACACAGAGTCCTGTCCCCATACTCACTACAGAATACACACACACACACACACACACACACACACACATACATACAGCCTGTCCCCACACTCACTACAGGTGATACACACACACCAACACAGAGTCCTGTCCCCATACTCACTACAGAACACACAGACACACACACATACAGTCCTGTCCCCACAGTCACTACAGATGATTCACACACACACACACACACACACACACACACACACACACTGCTACTCACCCCAGTCACTGTGCATGGGTGGCTGCTGCTGGCACTTCAGATCCCCATCTCCCTCTTCCCCCATCATGTTGCTCAGCTCCGTTGTCTGTGTTCCTGCACTTGCTGTATTGGTCACATGACCAATCCGAGCTGCCCACAGAGCACAAATACTCCTCCACACTGAGGCATGCCTCCCATTTCTCCTTTCTAAGCAGCATTATTGGCTGCTGTGTAGCCCAGCCCCGCTGTACAGGCAGGCTCTGACAGTGAGTGAGATGAGGCTCAGCTCTGGCTGCCTCATCTCTGTCTCTCCCTTCAACTCTGGCCAGTTTTATCTATAAAATGCTTGCAATAATACAAAGAATATGCTTAGAAGTTATAAGCATCTTCTTTGTGTTATTCCAATAATTTTTATAGTCAAAATTATAAAATATGACAGGAAGCATGACAGGTGAGGCTCTAACTCCCCTGACTGCACGTCCCTGATCAGAAGTGTGATATGGGACAAGGGACATGATAAAAGCATAAGAACAAAATGTCTGTATATACCAGTGTTGTGGTGAGTCATAGGGAGTTAATTCAACAATCAATCTTCCTGCACCCAACACTTGGGGGGTAAACAGTGTCAGAACTGCTGAGGATGTAGGAGCGGAGCACCGATGACATGGATGGTGCTAGGGAAGAACAAGAGGGGAGAGGGCCCTGCCTATGAGAGCTGACATACAGTACTAAGAGGAAGGAGTGAACAGCTGGCCGGGGACTAGAGGGCTAGATGGGATCTGTGGCAATTTAATATACAATGTGAGTGTTTACCATTGAACATGCCTGGTGTTTTTTATTTCATATTGTGCAGTAGGTTGCAGTGGTAAGAGGGAGGTGCTTCTCTATCTAAGCAGAGTGTGAGCGACATGATTGAAGTATTGACTCTGCCCAAATACACTGTGTGGGTTGGTAGATAAATAGGAAGAATCACAGATTAATAAAATGCAGTCTCAGATATCATTAGGAAGGGGATCTACAGATGTGGGACCTGGCTTTAGCTTACTGTCATTGAGTTGGGATATAATGCTTTAACTTCTGTTTAACATTAGAATATGTATAGTATATTTCATTCATGTATATTACATTCACAATTCATGTCTGAACATTTTAATTGTGGTGTAGTTCTTTTCATGACATATTCCCCCAGGGGCGGATTGGCCCACCAGGACACCATGACAGATTCCGATGGGTCGGTCCCATATCCCCCTCAGCCAGGCTGATTCACACTCAGGCTGGGCTGGCTCACACGGCTTCCAGTACTCGTGGTTCATTGGAATACAATCCGGAAGTTAGGCTAGAAATGACTTCCAGGTGCCGCGAGCCGTGAAAAGTGTTCTACCAATGGGGGGCCTCGAGAAAGTTAACCAGCCCAGCAGCATCCACTCCCTCACCCCAGCCAAAGGTCTCTTCAATGAGCCCGGCCCGTGAGCAGCAGCATAGCGATGGTCAGAGCCGGGTTCACTACACCCGCCGCCACCCCAGCTCCCGCATTCTCACTGAACTGGCCAGAGCGGTAACTGAGCACTGACGGGGACCCGGCAGAGAGGTTATATTTAATTACATTATTTGAATTATCATGTTAGTGTAAGGGTTAGGGAGCCCCCGGTCACAGTGTATGGTTTGGGGACTGGACAGGAGCAGGATGTACTTTGTTCTCAGGATGCCAGCTAATCAGGCTGCACTCACAGCCAGCCCTGGGACAATCTCTAATGCAAAGTCCTTTAGCCCTATAGCTGCCCAATGTCTGTCCATGATGATAGGACTATTTATATAATGCAGTGTCTACGTATGTAATGCAGTGACTACGTATGTAATACAGTGGCTACGTATGTAATGTGGTGGCTACGTATGTAATGTGGTGCTATTTTTTAATGCGGTGCTATACGTGTAGTGCGGTGCTATACATGTAATGTGGTGCAATTCATGTTATGTGGTGCTATTTGTGTAGTGCGGTGCTGTACATGCAATGCAGTGTTATTCGTGTGATGTGATGGCTATGTATGTACTATGGTGGCTATGAATGTAATCAGCGGTGGATTGGCCACTTGGACAGATTCTGATGCGCTAGTCCTCTGTGTCTGTTTCACTACTTGTGTGTGCTCCCTCCCTGTACTGTGCTGTATGTAGTGTGTGCTCCCCCTCCCTGTACTGTGCTGTATGTAGTGTGTGCTCCCCCTCCCTGTACTGTACTGTGCTGTATGTAGTGTGTGCTCCCCCTCCCTGTACTGTGCTGTATGTAGTGTGTGCTCCCCCTCCCTGTACTGTGCTGTATGTAGTGTGTGCTCCCCCTCCCTGTACTGTACTGTGCTGTATAGTGTGTGCTCCCCCTCCCTGTACTGTGCTGTATGTAGTGTGTGCTCCCTCCCTGTACTGTGCTGTATGTAGTGTGTGCTCTCCCTCCCTGTACTGTGCTGTATGTAGTGTGTGCTCCCCCTCCCTGTACTGTGCTGTATGTAGTGTGTACTCCCCCCTCCCTGTACTGTGCTGTATGTAGTGTGTGCTCCCCCTACCTGTACTGTGCTGTATGTAGTGTGTGCTCCCCCTCCCTGTACTGTGCTGTATGTAGTGTGTGCTCCCTCCCTGTACTGTGCTGTATGTCATGTGTGTGCTCCCTCCCTGTACTGTGCTGTATGTAGTGTGTGCTCCCCCTCCCTGTACTGTGCTGTATGTAGTGTGTGCTCCCTCCCTGTACTGTGCTGTATGTCATGTGTGCGCTCCCTCCCTGTACTGTGCTGTATGTAGTGTGTGCTCCCTCCCTGTACTGTGCTGTATGTAGTGTGTGCTCCCTCTCCCTGTACTGTGCTGTATGTAGTGTGTGCTCCCCCTCCCTGTACTGTGCTGTATGTGGTGTGTGCTCCCCCTCCCTGTACTGTGCTGTATAGTGTGTGCTCCCCCTCCCTGTACTGTGCTGTATGTAGTGTGTGCTCCCTCCCTGTACTGTGCTGTATGTAGTGTGTGCTCCCCCTCCCTGTACTGTGCTGTATGTAGTGTGTGCTCCCTCCCTGTACTGTGCTGTATGTAGTGTGTGCTCCCCCTCCCTGTACTGTACTGTATGTAGTGTGTGCTCCTCCTCCCTGTACTGTGCTGTATGTAGTGTGTGCTACTCCTCCCTGTACTGTGCTGTATGTAGTATGTGCTCCCCCTCCCTGTACTGTGCTGTATGTCATGTGTGCGCTCCCTCCCTGTACTGTGCTGTATGTAGTGTGTGCTCCCCCTCCCTGTACTGTGCTGTATGTAGTGTGTGCTCCCCCTCCCTGTACTGTGCTGTATAGTGTGTGCTCCCCCCTCCCTGTACTGTGCTGTATGTAGTGTGTGCTCCCTCCCTGTACTATGCTGTATGTAGTGTGTGCTCCCTCCCTGTACTGTGCTGTATGTAGTGTGTGCTCCCCCTCCCTGTACTGTGCTGTATGTAGTGTGTGCTCCCTCCCTGTACTGTGCTGTTTGTCATGTGTGCGCTCCCTCCCTGTACTGTGCTGTATGTAGTGTGTGCTCCCCCTCCCTGTACTGTGCTGTATGTAGTGTGTGCTCCCTCCCTGTACTGTGCTGTATGTCATGTGTGCACTCCCTCCCTGTACTGTGCTGTATGTAGTGTGTGCTCCATCCCTGTACTGTGCTGTATGTAGTGTGTGCTACCCCTCCCTGTACTGTGCTGTATGTAGTGTGCGCTCCCTCCCTGTACTGTGCTGTATGTCATGTGTGCGCTCCCTCCCTGTACTGTGCTGTATGTAGTGTGTGCTCCCTCCCTGTACTGTGCTGTATGTAGTGTGTGGTCCCTCCCTGTACTGTGCTGTATGTAGTGTGTGCTCCCCCTCCCTGTACTGTGCTGTATGTAGTGTGTGCTCCCTCCCTGTACTGTGCCTTATGTCATGTGTGTGCTCCCTCCCTGTACTGTGCTGTATGTAGTGTGTGCTCCCTCTCTGTACTGTGCTGTATGTAGTGTGTGCTCCCTCCCTGTACTGTGCTGTATGTAGTGTGTGCTCCCTCCCTGTACTGTACTGTATGTAGTGTGTGCTCCCCCTCCCTGTACTGTGCTGTATGTAGTGTGTGCTCCCTCCCTGTACTGTGCTGTATGTAGTGTGTACCCCCTCCCTGTACTGTACTGTATGTAGTGTGTGCTCCCCCTCCCTGTACTGTGCTGTATGTAGTGTGTGCTCCCTCCCTGTACTGTGCTGTATGTAGTGTGTGCTCCCCCTCCCTGTACTGTGCTGTATGTAGTGTGTGCTCCCTCCCTGTACTGTGCTGTATGTAGTGTGTGCTCCATCCCTGTACTGTGCTGTATGTCATGTGAGCGCTCCCTCCCTGTACTGTGCTGTATGTAGTGTGTGCTACATCCCTGTACTGTGCTGTATGTAGTGTGTGCTCCCCCCCCCCCTGTACTGTGCTGTATGTAGTGTGTGCTACATCCCTGTACTGTGCTGTATGTAGTGTGTGCTCCCCCTCCCTGTACTGTGCTGTATGTAGTGTGTGCCCCCTCCCTGTACTGTGCTGTATGTCATGTGTGCGCTCCCTCCCTGTACTGTGCTGTATGTAGTGTGTGCTCCATCCCTGTACTGTGCTGTATGTAATGTGTGCTACCCCTCCCTGTACTGTGCTGTATGTAGTGTGTGCTCCCTCCCTGAACTGTTCTGTATGTAGTGTGTGCCCCCTCCCTGTACTGTGCTGTATGTAGTGTGTGCCCCCTCCCTGTACTGTGCTGTATGTAGTGTGTGCTCCCTTCCTGTTCTGTGCTGTATGTAGTGTGTGCTCCCTCCCTGTACTGTGCTGTATGTAGTGTGTGCTCCCCCTCCCTGTACTGTGCTGTATGTAGTGTGTGCTCCCTCCCTGTACTGTGCTGTATGTCATGTGTGCGCTCCCTCCCTGTACTGTGCTGTATGTAGTGTGTGCCCCCTCCCTGTACTGTACTGTATGTAGTGTGTGCTCCCCCTCCCTGTACTGTGCTGTATGTAGTGTGTGCTCCCTCCCTGTACTGTGCTGTATGTAGTGTGTGCCCCCTCCCTGTACTGTACTGTATGTAGTGTGTGCTCCCCCTCCCTGTACTGTGCTGTATGTAGTGTGTGCTCCCTCCCTGTACTGTGCTGTATGTAGTGTGTGCTCCATCCCTGTACTGTGCTGTATGTCATGTGAGTGCTCCCTCCCTGTACTGTGCTTTATGTAGTGTGTGCTCCATCCCTGTACTGTGCTGTTTGTAGTGTGTGCTCCCCCTCCCTGTACTGTGCTGTATGTAGTGTGTGTGCTCCCTCCCTGTACTGTGCTGTATGTAGTGTGTGTGCTCCCTCCCTGTACTGTGCTGTATGTCATGTGTGCGCTCCCTCCCTGTACTGTGCTGTATGTAGTGTGTGCTCCATCCCTGTACTGTGCTGTATGTAGTGTGTGCTACCCCTCCCTGTACTGTGCTGTATGTAGTGTGTGCTCCCTCCCTGTACTGTGCTGTATGTCATGTGTGCGCTCCCTCCCTGTACTGTGCTGTATGTAGTGTGTGCCCCCTCCCTGTACTGTACTGTATGTAGTGTGTGCTCCCCCTCCCTGTACTGTGCTGTATGTAGTGTGTGCTCCCTCCCTGTACTGTGCTGTATGTAGTGTGTGCCCCCTCCCTGTACTGTACTGTATGTAGTGTGTGCTCGCCCTCCCTGTACTGTGCTGTATGTAGTGTGTGCTCCCTCCCTGTACTGTGCTGTATGTAGTGTGTGCCCCCTCCCTGTACTGTACTGTATGTAGTGTGTGCTCCCCCTTCCTGTACTGTGCTGTATGTAGTGTGCGCTCCCTCCCTGTACTGTGCTGTATGTAGTGTGCGCTCCCTCCCTCTACTGTGCTGTATGTAGTGTGTGCTCCCTCTCTGTACTGTACTGTATGTAGTGTGTGCTCCATTCCTGTACTGTGCTGTATGTCATGTGTGCTCCCTCCCTGTACTGTGCTGTATGTAGTGTGTGCTCCCTCCCTGTACTGTGCTGTATGTAGTGTGTGCTCCCTCCCTGTACTGTGCTGTATGTAGTGTGTGCTCCATCCCTGTACTGTGCTGTATGTCATGTGAGTGCTCCCTCCCTGTACTGTGCTGTATGTAGTGTGTGCTCCATCCCTGTACTGTGCTGTATGTAGTGTGTGCTCCCCCTCCCTGTACTGTGCTGTATGTAGTGTGTGCTCCCTCCCTGTACTGTGCTGTATGTCATGTGTGCGCTCCCTCTCTGTACTGTGCTGTATGTAGTGTGTGCCCCCTCCCTGTACTGTACTGTATGTAGTGTGTGCTCCCCCTCCCTGTACTGTGCTGTATGTAGTGTGTGCTCCCTCCCTGTACTGTGCTGTATGTAGTGTGTGCCCCCTCCCTGTACTGTACTGTATGTAGTGTGTGCTCCCCCTCCCTGTACTGTTCTGTATGTAGTGTGTGCTCCCTCCCTGTACTGTGCTGTATGTAGTGTGTGCTCCATCCCTGTACTGTGCTGTATGTCATGTGAGTGCTCCCTCCCTGTACTGTTCTGTATGTAGTGTGTGCTCCATCCCTGTACTGTGCTGTATGTAGTGTGTGCTCCCCCTCCCTGTACTGTGCTGTATGTAGTGTGTGTGCTCCCTCCCTGTACTGTGCTGTATGTCATGTGTGCGCTCCCTCCCTGTACTGTGCTGTATGTAGTGTGTGCTCCATCCCTGTACTGTGCTGTATGTAGTGTGTGCTACCCCTCCTGTACTGTGCTGTATGTAGTGTGTGCTCCCTCCCTGTACTGTGCTGTATGTCATGTGTGCGCTCCCTCCCTGTACTGTGCTGTATGTAGTGTGTGCCCCCTCCCTGTACTGTACTGTATGTAGTGTGTGCTCCCCCTCCCTGTACTGTGCTCAGGGCCGGCGCTACCATTAGGCAGCTTTAGGCAGCTGCCTATGGGCGCCGGCACTTCTAGGGCGGAACTGAGTGGAAAAAAAAAATCTGTAACAATGTGGGTGCTGCATCCCCCTCCTGCATCGCACGCTACCTCCCCGCCCCTCTTCCCCCGACCTGTTGAGCGGCATCACTGGTGCTGGAGACCGATGATGGGGGTCACAATCGGGAGCGGCACTTTCACGTGGGGAGAAAGTGCCGCCGAACCACCAGCTGATCATCTTCCCTCCCTGCCAGCGGCCTGACCGGTGGGGCGGCGGAGAGTCCAAGCCCAGCAGGAGTCCGAGGAAGAGGCCACGATCGGGGGCCCGGGCGGCACTTTCACCTGGGTAGAAAGTGCCGCCAACCACCAGCTGATCTGCCCTCCCTGCCAGCGGCCTGACCGGTGCAGCGGCGGCGGAGAGTCCAAGCACAGCAGCCACTACCCCATACAGGAGTTCTTCTTCAAGGGCTAAATCTGCTGGCTGTCCACCCTCATTGAGTGCCACAGGATCAGCCAGAAGGACAGGCAACCACGGTCAGTGTCTTGCACCTCAGCTGGCTGTCATTTGACCAGCAGGAGGTTCTGCAGCAGCTGCACCTCTCTTGTGACTGAGAGGTGTCAGCTGCCTCAATAACATGACTATATAGTGTGTGTGTATATAGATATATATATATATATATATATATATATGTGTGTGTGTATATATATATATGTATATATATGTATAATCAGCATATCAGCTCCTAGTATTACTTATAAAAAATTCAGGGACTTACTGTAGATAGTTTCCAGTGTCCCAACGGCCATTTTTTTTTTAAGTTCAAGACCTCAGACCTATTAGCAATAAGTTTTCAATTATTAATTAGACTTATACCATCCATCTAGTGCATAGGTCTGATTAGACAGATTCTTATATTTAACTCCTTTATATAACTAATGCCATGGGCACTGGAGGTATCCCTATTCACGACACCATAAATAGCAATACTTTATTACCTACAATATTTTTTTTAAAATATACATATATTTCATTACAACTTCAATTCATATAGCTATAAAACACATATTTCAAATTAATGAAATATATGTATATATTTTTTTAAATATTATAGGTAATAAAGTAATGCTATTTATCTATGCATTAGGTGGCTGGTATAAGTCTAATTATTAATTGAAACTTAATGCTAATACAGTAGGTCTGAAGTCTTGAACTACAAAAAAATGTCCGTTGGGACACTGGAAGTTGTCTATGTTCTTAAATCATTAACAAGATATATATATATATATATATATATATATATGTGATGGAAATAGTCGGCACTCGGAAAAAACAAGGGTACAGACCGGGGTGCCCTCCTCAAGTAAATACACGGTGTAAATGTTCGTGGTGACTGAAGCCACAGTCCACTGACCCCCTCACCACAGAAACAGGCGGCACTCCACGGATTTATAGTGAGAAAAAAAATTATGAGACAAACTGCATGACGAGTCCAACGTTTCAACACCGCGATGGGTGTTTTTGTCAAGGACACATGGTGAAAAAAAACACCATGGGGTAAATTTACTAAGGTCCCGATTTTGACCGAGATGACGTTTTTTCATCAAAGTGTCATCTCGGTAATTTACTAAACTCAAATCACGGCAGAGATGAGGGCATTCGTATTTTTTTGGAAGTAGTTGTAAAAAAATACGAATGAATACACCATCGGTCAAAATACGGCAGCAAATTAGTAGAACTCGGTAATTTACTAAAAAGTGCAAATCTCCAAAGAGGAAAACACTGCCGTGAAAAATTACAAATCGCAAAAAAGTGCTAAAAAAAAGCAGACCTGCTTTTTATATTCGTGATTGCATAGGCATGCAGGGATCCATGAGATCCGTGCATGTCTATCAGTGGGAAGGGGTGGGAAAGTGGTTTTTTTCAAAAAAAAAAATTGCGTGGGGTCCCCCCTCCTAAGCATAACCAGCCTCGGGCTCTTTGAGCCGATCCTGGTTGCAAAAATATGGGGGGGAAAATGACGGGGGTTCCCCCATATTTAAGCAACCAGCATCGCGCTCTGCGCCTGGTTCCAAAAATACGGGGGACAAAAAGAGTAGGGGTCCCCTGTATTTTTAAAACCAGCACCGGGCTCCACTAGCTGGACAGATAATGCCACAGCCGGGGGTCACTTTTATATAGTGCCCTGCGGCCGTGGCATCAAAAATCCAACTAGTCACCCCTGGCCGGGGTACCCTGGGGGAGTGGGGACCCCTTCAATCAAGGGGTGTCCCCCCCAGCCACCCAAGGGCCAGGGGTGAAGCCCGAGGCTGTCCCCCCCATCCAATGGGCTGCGGATGGGGGGGCTGATAGCCTTTTGTGATAATGAAAAGATATTGTTTTTAGTAGCAGTACTACAAGGCCCAGCAAGCCTCCCCCGCATGCTGGTACTTGGCGAACCACAAGTACCAGCATGCGGCGGAAAAACGGGCCCGCTGGTACCTGTAGTACTATTACTAAAAAAATACCCAAAAAAAGACAAGACACACACACCGTGAAAGTAAAGATTTATTACATACATGCACACAAACATACATACATACTTACCTTATGTTCACACGCAGGTCGGTCCTCTTCTCCAGTAGAATCCAAGGGGTACCTGTTGAATAAATTCTACTCACCAGATCCAGGGTCCCAGGGTCCGCGGGGCAACCATTTGTAATCCAGGTACTTGAATAAAATAACAAAACGGAGAGCCGAGCCACGCACTGAAAGGGGCCCCATGTTTTCACATGGGACTCCTTTCCCCGAATGCCAGAAACCCACTCTGACTGATGTCTAAGTGGGTTTCTTCAGCCAATCAGGGAGCGCTACGTTGTAGCACCCTCCTGATCGGCTGTGTGCTCCTGTACTGTATGACAGGCGGCACACGGCAGTGTTACAATGTAGCGCCTATGCGCTCCATTGTAACCAATGGTGGGAACTTTCTGCCCTGCGGTTGACCTAAAGTGACGTCACCGCTGAGCAGAAAGTTCCCACCATTGGTTACAATGGAGCGCATAGGCGCTACATTGTAACACTGCCGTGTGCCGCCTGTCACTCAGTACAGGAGCACACAGCCGATCAGGAGAGTGCTACAACGTGGCGCTCCCTGATTGGCTGAAGAAACCCACTTAGACAGAAGTCAGAGTGGGTTTCTGGCATTCGGGGAAAGGAGTCCCATGTGAAAACATGGGTCCCCTTTCAGTGCGTGGCTCGGGTATCCGTTTTGTTATTTTATTCAAGTACCTGGATTACAAATGGTTGCCCCGAGGACCCTGGGACCCGGGATCTGGTGAGTAGAATTTATTCAACAGGTACCCCTTGGATTCTACTGGAGAAGAGGACAGACCCTCGTGTGAACATAAGGTAAGTATGTATGTATGTTTGTGTGCATGTATGTAATAAATCTTTACTTTCACGGTGTGTGTGTCTTGTCTTTTTTTGGGTATTTTTTTAGTAGTAGTACTACAGGTACCAGCGGGCCCGTTTTTCCGTCGCATGCTGGTACTTGTGGTTCTCCAAGTACCAGCATGCGGGGGAGGCTTGCTGGGCCTTGTAGTACTGCTACTAAAAACAATATATTTTCATTATCACAAAAGGCTATCAGCCTCCCCATCCGCAGCCCATTGGATGGGGGGGGACAGCCTCGGGCTTCACCCCTGGCCCTTGGGTGGCTGGGGGGGGGACCCCTTGATTGAAGGGGTCCCCACTCCCCCAGGGTACCCCGGCCAGGGGTGACTAGTTGGATTTTTGATGCCACGGCCGCAGGGCACTATATAAAAGTGACCCCCGGCTGTGGCATTATCTGTCCAGCTAGTGGAGCCCGGTGCTGGTTTTAAAAATACGGGGGACCCCTACTCTTTTTGTCCCCCGTATTTTTGGAACCAGGACCAGGCGCAGAGCCCGATGCTGGTTGCTTAAATATGGGGGAACCCATGTCATTTTTTTCCCCATATTTCTGCAACCAGGATCGGCTCAAAGAGCCCGAGGCTGGTTATGCTTAGGAGGGGGGACCCCACGCAATTTTTTTTTAAGTTTTACAGTGTTTATTTAAACAAAAAAAAAAAATGAACCCCAGCACGGATCACACAGATCCGGCCGAGATTCATTGTGATAAAGTCGGCAGTGTTTTGCTAATCACTGCCGTAAAAAACGGGGAAAAAACACGAATGATATCGACATCGGAACAAATGAAAAATCCGAATACGACAGCTTAGTAAATTAGGCGTAATAAATTCAAAAAGTTGCAGTTTTACACTTTCGATGTCATTCGTGATTGAACTTTGACCTTTTTCCGAAAATTACGAATGTTAGTAAATTTACCCCACGTGTCCTTTACAAAAACACCCATCGCGGTGTTGAAACGTTGGACTCGTCATGCAGTTTGTCTCATAAAATTTTTTCTCACTATAAATCCGTGGAGTGCCGCCTGTTTCTGTGGTGAGGGGGTCAGTGGACTGTGGCTTCAGTCACCACGAACATTTACACCGTATATATATATATATATATAATAGTTTGATATCTTATCTGCTATTGTATTAGACGTGATGTGATTTACATTTTATTTATATTCAGGTTTATATTGGAGTCAGATGTAGTAAGCACACACCCCCTGCGAAGTCCGACTAGTGATGAAACGCATTGGGTGTGGCCAACAGAATACATATATGTATGCCCTCTAGTCTGTGCTCACTGTCTACCCGTCTGTGTCACCCCGGTCTGTCAGCCCTTCACCTTTTAGATTGTAAGCTCGCAAGAGCAGGGCCCTCATCCCTCATGTGCCTTTCCTTTTCTTACTTACATTATCTTATACTCCATACTCCCTTTGATGGCACCTAACCCCGGGTTTTCTATACCTGTCCTATATTGTCCTTTACTGTAAGTGCTGGTTTCTTGTTTGCTCATCTGATTATGTACTGTGTAATTGGGCGCTGTGGATCCTTTGTGGCGCCATATAAATAAAGGATAATAATAATATATAATCTTCCTCCAAACCTCTCCCTAATCATAACCCCTAACCCTAATATCTGAAATCAAACCAGTAAAGTAACCCTCATATCCTATCCCTTATACCCTAACCCAGTGGTTCCCAAACTTTTTTGAATCACGGCGCCCTAGAGTATCAGAATTTTTTTCACAGCACCCCTAGGCCAAAAGTTTTTTATTGAGAGATTTAGAATAAATATTAAATTGTGTTTGTCATCCTTAGGGTCAGTTATGTGGTGAGGGACAGGATTTGCTTCTGTTTGGCCACATATGTTATGACTGGCAGCCACCAGCTCTGGTTTTGCCTGTTACATTGATCATAAATAATTTAAATTGGCCCTGGACCACCAATCCAAGGCACCCATGGGTGTGGGGGGGGGCGCAATGAAGATTTGCTTAGGGTGCTGAGAAACCTTGCACCGGCCCTGACTGTGCTGTATGTAGTGTGTGCTCCCTCCCTGTACTGTGCTGTATGTAGTGTGTGCCCCCTCCCTGTACTGTACTGTATGTAGTGTGTGCTCCCCCTCCCTGTACTGTGCTGTATGTAGTGTGTGCTCCCTCCCTGTACTGTGCTGTATGTAGTGTGTGCCCCCTCCCTGTACTGTACTGTATGTAGTGTGTGCTCCCCCTCCCTGTACTGTGCTGTATGTAGTGTGCGCTCCCTCCCTGTACTGTGCTGTATGTAGTGTGTGCTCCCTCCCTGTACTGTGCTGTATGTAGTGTGTGCTCCCTCTCTGTACTGTACTGTATGTAGTGTGTGCTCCATTCCTGTACTGTGCTGTATGTCATGTGTGCGCTCCCTCCCTGTACTGTGCTGTATGTAGTGTGTGCTCCATCCCTGTACTGTGCTGTATGTCATGTGAGTGCTCCCTCCCTGTACTGTGCTGTATGTAGTGTGTGCTCCATCCATGTACTGTGCTGTATGTAGTGTGTGCTCCCCCTCCCTGTACTGTGCTGTATGTAGTGTGTGTGCTCCCTCCCTGTACTGTGCTGTATGTCATGTGTGCGCTCCCTCCCTGTACTGTGCTGTATGTAGTGTGTGCTCCATCCCTGTACTGTGCTGTATGTAGTGTGTGCTACCCCTCCCTGTACTGTGCTGTATGTAGTGTGTGCTCCATCCCTGTACTGTGCTGTATGTAGTGTGTGCTACCCCTCCCTGTACTGTGCTGTATGTAGTGTGTGCTCCCTCCCTGTATTGTTCTGTATGTAGTGTGTGCCCCCTCCCTGTACTGTGCTGTATGTAGTGTGTGCTCCCTTCCTGTACTGTGCTGCATGTAGTGTGTGCTCCCTTCCTGTACTGTGCTGCATGTAGTATGTGCTCCCCCTCCCTATACTGTTCTGTATGTAGTATGTGCTCCCCCTCCCTGTATTTTGAAACATATAAGGTTAAAAAAAAGGTGTTTGTAGAATGAAAAATCAATAAATTCAGAAGTAGATTAAAGGCATGACAGCAGTGTCAGTAGACACTGAAAGTGGGCATATCAGTCCTTGTATATTCAGACATACGGATGTACATCAGGGAAGAGCATTGTAGCAGCATATGCATAAAGTCGTAAAGCAAAGGAGGTTCCAACTGTGTCTGTTTCAGAATCAAGACCTCTGAGGAGTGACCCCGCCCTATTTACAGACCCCTCCCCCTCAGACTCCGCCCCCATTAGGGCTGCTTCCATAAATTTCCCGGGCTGGTGTTCGATCCCAATCTGCCCCTGTAGTCCCCCCATATTACCTATCCCACCTTATACTTTCCGTTGGGACTGTCCCAGATGGGTTTTGGTTTTGGATCTATAGATTGTAAGCTTATGAACAGGGCCTTCCTACCTCTATGACTGTTTGTTATTACCCAGTTTTGTTATATAATTCTTTTGTTATATCATTGTTATTTCCAATTGTAAAGTGCAACGGAATTTGCTGCGCTATATAAGAAGCTGTTAATAATAAATAATCTGGATTATTTTTTTTTAAATCATAAAAATAGTTAAAATAACAGAATTTGGGGGTGATTTTGTTCCTACAGTATTATTAACCTCAATAACATTCATTTCCACTCATTTCCAGTCTATTTTAAACACTCACACCTCACAATACTGTTTTTATCCAGTTTAGGCCAAAAGGTTGTACCGAGGTAGCTGGATGACTAAGATAAGCGACAGCAGTGGGCAGCAAACACATGGCAATATATTTTTAAATGCTGTAATCATCTGTTAAAATTATTTTAAAATTAGGATCAAGTTCTTCTGTTCCTCAAAGATATCTTTGACATGGAGAAGGTTCGCTAATCAACCATTAAAATTTTTTTTAAATTAGGATCAAGTTCTTCTGTTCCTCAAAGATATCTTTGACATGGAGAAGGTTAGTTATATTAATTTAAATTTAGTTAGTTTATAATTATTATTAATAATATTAATTTGAATTAATCACAATGTGGTGATAAGAATAATTATGAAAATAGGATGATAATTTATAACATAAGTATATGATCTACAGACACAGTACCCTGAAATGGACGGAGCATGCCTGGATGTATATTGGGAGGATACAGCACTAAATATATATTAAAAAAGGCCTTTTATTCTGGGTGGACTGTCAGAACACCCCTTAGATGGATGGAGCAGCTGCAGTCCCTGGATGTATACTGGGATGACACAGCACAAAACATAAAAAAAAGTAAAAAAAAATATGCATTAGGCAAGGCTCAAGATTTCAGTTCACAAAAAGATGAATTGGGCAAAGAAGAATAAAAAAAGATGACAAGATTTTAGATGCTGTAATCTTGAAATCTTGATTTTAATTTATTTTGGATCAACTTTTTCTGCTTCTCAAAGATATTTTTGATATGCAGAAAGTTCACTATTCAAGTGTGGAGAGTTTAGTTATATTAATTTAATTTAATTTAAATGTTGTTAATTTATAATTATTATTAATAATATTAATTTGAATTAATTACAATGTGGTTATAAGAAGAATTATGAAAATAGGACAATAAGTTACAACATAAAAATTTGAGCTACGGACACAGCACTCTGAAATGGACAGAGCATTCCTGGATGTATACTGGGAGGATACAGCACAAAATATTTAAAAAAGAGATGTCTTTTTTTTGGGTGGACTGACAGAATACCCCTAGATGGATGGAGCAGCTGCAGTCTCTGGATGTATACTGGAATGACACAGCACAAAATATGAATTTAAATAAATAAATAAATAAAAAATATATATATATATATAATTTTTCATATCACACACTGAGGTTACAGTGTCGCATAAATGAGTAAAAAATATGTAATTTTTTTTTATATCACACACCGGCGGTTATAGTGTGTCACAAATTAGTCATAAATATACTGTATATCATTACATACTCGGTTTAGCTTCACCAACAGCGTCTCATATTAAGTGTTTGAGTAGGAAATAATATACTGCGGTCTGACCGGCGGTGTCACAGTACTTATGAAAATAAAATAAAAATTGTATACTACACTGGGGTACAGCACAAACAACAACAACAAAAAATATATTGTATTTTACAAGTATCATTTTAGGCTTTTTGTTATTAGCTTTTATTATTTTATTTTTACACTGGGACGGAGCCTCTGGATGGACAGACACTAGGAAGAGGATAAACAATGAATACATTTTTGTGTGTCCTACTTCATTAAGTGCATGAGTAGGGCCCAATTGCCTATTGTGTTCATTCTTTCAAACATACTGAATAGCAGGAGATCAACTTAGTAAGCTAGAACAAGCTGGTGCCAATAAAGGGACTGGAATGTTATCAGCAGCACATAATAGTTGACCTTAACCAACTCCTGTGTTCCTATGGGCTAGATGCAATTAACCATGAGCTCCTGTAGGAGCATCGTATGAGGTTCGGCTGTATACACTTCCAGTGTACGGGTAGGTAAAACATGTTTTATGAGGCTTGAGCAAAAATAAGCATTATCTGTAACTAGCAATATCCTGTGGCGTCTCCTCAGAGATAGAATCTGCCCCTCTGGGCAATGGGAAGGTGGTAGCGCTAAGGCAACATATAACCAATTTGACACTTATCGGATGCATGTATGTAATGTAGCAAACTATAATGCAAGCATGCAAGACCTGGTATTGTTGTCTCCAAAATCACTGGTTTGGTAGACTGTAGAAAAATGTATATATTATCAGAGGCATAACTAGGGTAGATGGCGCCCAGGCAAATAAACAAATGGCGACTGTCATGATTGGACGCCATTCTGATGCCAGAATGTGCATAACTGCAAATAATATTGTATTGATCAATCTCTGCAAATGCCCTGTGTGTGGTTATGTATAAATCCTGTGTGAAAAGGTCATAGGAGACTTCGGCCTGATGTGCCACTGCTCCCATGCTGATTTTATAGGGGGAGGTATCATGATCAAGGCTATTTCAAGTAGGAATAGGCCTGTTAATAAGTAGTGTGATATCAATATAGATGATACCAGGATATCCGAGTGACATATCAACGGATGTGATGCCAATGCATCTGGGTTATATCGAAATGGGCATGATTGAAATTTGTATTATTTCAATTGATGTATCAATGTACCATTGTATTATACCAGTCAAGTGTCTTTGCATGTTAAATAGTAGAGACTTAATTGATCTGCTTGTATAGAGCTGTTTACAATACAGAGGTGTCAGATATCCTTTGATTCAGGGACCCAGAGATGGTTGAGAGAATGCATTTGTAAATTGTAAACACTAGCTCAGAGCTTCAAACAAGCAATTAAAAGATAAGGCAGACTTCCGGTTCCGGCTTCATGCGGTGAGCAGCTTCCCCGCTTAGCTCCGGTGAAACCCGGCTACTTATACTGCCGCACGGCTGAGTTTCAGCCTCCATCGAGCCAGCGACTCATACCGCCTCGTCCCGCAGCCCTATGGACAAGTTTTTGTCCCCCGGCGCTACCACTAAGCCGGCGCCCACCGTACCGCTCGGCCGCCAGGAGAAGCGCAGGGCTGACTCAGACATGGCGCCCGGCATCACAACACCGCCAGCGTCGCCAGCATCAAAGAAGGCTGCAGCTACACAACCTTTTACGGATTTACCTAAGGTTAGTTGTCCTCCAGACTCACCTATTACATTTGCTGATCTTACAGACGCTATTACTCAAGCAGTGACACCTTTGCTGGCACAGGCAGTGTTTGATATTACTTCCCAGCTGCACCAGCTCTCACAAAAGGTGCAGGTTAATGAAAACAGAAGAATTGGAAGTCTAGCTCATGATATGTCTGAGGCTCAGGGCCGCATAGTACGTCTAGAAAAAGAAAATGATCAGCTATGGAATAAGCTAGACGACGCAGAGAATAGATCCAGAAGAAATAACATTCGCCTGGTGGGCTTACCAGAAACTGTTAAAGGAGCTGAATTGGTGACTTTTGTACAAACAACATTACCCTCTATTTTGGACATCACTGATATTTGCAAGGATCTAGTAATTGAGAGGGCTCATAGGGTTGGTCCTCCTCCACGCTCGTCAGACAACCGTCCTCGTGTAACACTCTTTAGATGCCTTAATTACTTGCATAGAATGGCATTCTGGACAGCTTCTAGGAAAATTAAACAAATTCAATGGGAAAATAATCGCCTCAACATATTTCAGGACTTTTCGGCGGAGCTGACTCGTGCACGGAAGGCTTTCAACCCGATTTGTTCCAGACTCGTAAAAATCAGACGTAAATTTTCATTACTCTATCCAGCTAAATTACGTATCTACGTGGGGGACTCTCATCTGGATTTCTTTTCACCTGAGGATGCCATGGCGTACTTAAATGATGATTCTTCTGGAGAACAGGAGGATATTTCGGATGCCCCTGATGCTGCGCAACGTTGAAGTCATATATGGCAATATATGTAATCGTTTTGATTTTACATACTTCTAATATATTTGATATATATAGATATTCTGTCTACTCTTTAGGAGTAGTCTCATTTGTGTTTTGTTCCAGGCTCCTACTGTAGATTATACAGTTATGAACACTATGCAATGGACAATTTTTCGTTGCAACAGTTTGTTTCTATGCATATATATATAGGCATTTATAGGTGGCCTTATCGGTTGCCGTTTCCATGTGTATATTTTATGCTAACCTATCAGTTATTCAGCTGATTTCTGCTAGTATTTGACTTTAGGCTTGTTCTGAATAGATTAGCGGTCATCTTAAGTGTTAAATATTATTTTATTTTTCATTTTATATGTCGGTGTAGTAGCCGTGGTGAAGCCGGCAGCGTATATGCCGGAATATGTTAAATCACATTTATGTTCAGTTCTGCTACGTCAATTTTATCCTGGAAGTTATGTTTGTATATTCAAACCTCTCACTTTCTTATTTTTCTATGTTTAGGTATTTCCTCTGTCCCTCCTTTTCCTCTCCCCGTTTTCTTGCAGCTACTTTTACGTTTGACACAGTGATCAGTATAGCTTCGACTTTGCAGTATATCATCTCGTGGATTATGGATGGCTGAGATCAAGATTGGCACACTCAACGTGAGAGGTATCAATACCCCGGCAAAACGCCGTAAGATTTTACTGTATTTATCTAGATCAGACATCGATTTCGCATTTATTCAAGAAACACATTTGACCCAGGCTGAATCACAAAAACTGCAGGCGTTAGGATGGTCACTATTGGCAGCCGCCTCCTATAACTCAAAGTCTCGGGGTGTAGCTCTTTTAGCTAGACGCCACCTTAAGATAAATCTCACATATACTGATTCAGACCCGCATGGGCGTTATCTTGTTGTTCAATTGACATTAGAGAATTGTCCGCTCACTTTTTGTACAGTTTATGCCCCCAATCAATATGATAAGGCTTTTTTCCAGAATTTAATAACTAAATTGAGCCCTTATTGTTCAGATAATCTTATTGTTTGTTTGTTGAGATTTTAATCTTGTTTCGTCTCTAGTTCTAGATCGCCCTCACCTTTCCCATACTTCACATAATCTTCTGAAATATGGAATGCCTCACTTTTTTAGATCTTTACAATTGATTGATATTTGGCGGGCCTTGCACCCTATTGACAAAGATTTTTCTTGTCATTCATCTGCTCACAATACATTTTCACGTATCGACTATGTCTCTGCATCACACCAACTGTTTCCACAGGTTACCTCTTCTCATATTGAACCTATAGTTATTTCCGATCATACCCTGGTATGGTTTTCATTAAAACTACAATATGATTCCCCCCAACACCTCAATGGAGATTTCCATCTCACCTGATTACTTCTACTAAATTTTGCGATATGTTACATGGGGCCTGGGACTCCTACTACTTCTGTAATAAAATGCATTCGGAAGAAAAAAACCCTTTATTTTGGCAGGTGGCTAAGTCCGTCCTTAGAGGTAACATAATATCATATAATTCAGCCCTGAGAAAGAAATATGCTCAGTCCTACTTGGCAATACAACAATCTCTTTCAGATGCGTTCCAAATTTTTAAAAATAACCCTATACCGTCTAATAAACAAGCCTATCTTACTTTGAAATTGCAATTTGACGAATTTCTATCAGCCATGGGAGACAAATATAAATTCAGTGTGGATTTCCGTTTCCATAGATTTGGAAATAAAACCGGGAAACTATTGACAAATTTATTAAAAGGCTCTTCGAATCCCATGATAGTTCATCCTTTACGACTTCCTGATGGTTCCCTTACTACGGATCCCCTTCAAATATCTGAAATCATGAGATCGTACTATGAATCCTTATACTCCGATTCTGGGGTCATTTGTCAAGAGGCAATTTCAAATACTATACTTTCACCACTTTCTTCTTCTTCCCCGTTTTCTCCTTTACCTAGCCAAGAAAGCACAACTCTCTGGAAATTTCCAAGTTTACCACAGATCCCCTCTGACTATGCCACTTCACTTTCTATGCCAATTACCCTGACAGAAATAAGAGATATAATTAGACATTTTAAACCGAATAAGGCACCAGGGCCCGACGGCCTCACTAGTGAATTTTATAAACTCCTTATAGACAAAATTGACATACATTTACTTGCTCTTTATAATTCTATTATAGAGTCTCACTCTTTACCATTACATTTTAATTCGGCTATCATTAAAGTCCTATTAAAGCCTGGACGAGATACTGCGTCCCCTAGTTCATATCGCCCTATATCTCTTTTGAATATAGATTTCAAAATATTTACAAAGATTCTTGCAGAACGCCTCAAACATTCCCTCCCATTTGTAATTCATACCGATCAAACGGGTTTCATTTGGGGACGTCATTCAGTCACAAATGTCCGTAAAGTATTATCCGTTATTTTACATTGCTCCCGAAAGCCCTCGTCAGATCAAAAAGTTGTAATAGCCTTAGATGCCGAGAAGGCTTTCGATCTTATTACCTGGCCCCATCTTTTTCAATCACTATATAATTTCGGTTACCCTCCATCCTTTATACATATTCTAAAAACCTTACCAAAGTCACAACTTAATTGTAATGGTCATCTCTCTCGGCCCTTTAATATTTGTAAAGGTACACGCCAAGGTTGCCCCCTTTCACCTCTGCTTTTTGCACTCGCTATTGAGCCCCTTGCAGTCGCAATCCGTAACACATCCACGATCATTGGTATATCCATCAATGATGTGGAACTAAAATTAGCTCTATACGCTGATGATCTACTCCTGTTTATTTCGAATCCCTCTTCTTCCTTTCCTTCTTTGCTATCTCTGATTGAAAAATTTGGCAGTCATGCAGGCTTTAAAATTAATACTTCAAAATCAGAAATACTCTTTCAACTCCCCCTGTATCTATTCAATCGTCTTTACAAGTATTTCCCTCATCAGTGTATAAGGATCATATACAATATCTGGGTTTAAACATTTCTTCAGATATCACAAAGCTTTATAAACTAAATTATGCTCCCACTCTTAGAAAAATATTTTCTTTATATGAGGCTTGGATGGACCTCCCCTTATCTCTACTGGGCCAAATTGCTGTAGTGAAGGCGATAATTTTTCCTAAGATATTTTATAAGTTACAAATGTTACCTATCAGCTTAATTAAATCGGATTTGAAGCGCTTTGATCACCTTACCTCTCAATTTATTTGGCATAAGAAACGTCCCAGGATTGCGTTCCATAAGCTCCAAACTCACCGATCTAAAGGTGGGCTGTCTCTTCCTAACCTGCACTTTTATTCTCTAGCTATACATTTTCGTTACATTACTGATTGGTTACTCACTAAATCTACATACACTGATTTTCATTTAGACGCGGCATTATTATATCCCTACTCCCCAGGTGCCCTTATCCACACCAAAAAACAAGATATCCCGAGACAGGTTTTACATAACGTGATGTTTGCTGACACATACAGGGCATGGCAATCCATCAATAGAAAACTTAAAAGAGACCCTCAATCATCTTCTTTTATTTCAATTTGTTGAAATCCTGCATTCCCCCCTTCTTTACACAATCCCAATTTCTATGTTTGGCATACTAAAGGATTATCACTTATCTCACAGGTCTTTGATCCTGGGGGTGCTTAACGATCCTTTCAGGATCTGCAGTCATTATTTCTTATACCCAATCAAAACTTTTTTATGTATTTACAACTCAGACACTAAGCTTTGTCTTTAGTTCCCACTACTCGCTTTGAACATTCTACTGATCCTCTTAATGCATTGTTATCCCTGCTTTTACGAGTACCTTATTGCATTAGGTTCTTATACGCTCTTTTATCTCCGGAACCTGATAGCAAATCATGGGATTCTTTAAAAATTTCTTGGCACGCAGACATTCCAGAAATTGTTTCCGTTACTGATCTAACTAAACACTATTTCAACACTCTTAAATGTTTAAAATCTTCATATTTACAAGGAGTACATATAAAAACTGTACATAGAGCTTATATTTCCCCTGCCCAGAGATTTCATATGTGCCCTGATTCCTTATCCTCATGCCCAAAGTGCCATATCTCTAACGCTTCTTTTTTCCATTGCATTTTCGAATATAGAAAGATTAAAAAATTCTGGAACAAAGTCTTGAATTACATAAATACTTTGCTTCACACTTCCCTTCCTTTAGACCCTTTGGCATGTTTATGTGCAAATTTTAAAAATTGGATTACTAGATTTCATCTGTCAGACTATATCCCTTTAATAACCATAATAGTAACTGTGGCGAAGATAATTATCTTAGTACATTGGATATATAGGTCATCTCCTTCTTTGCAAGAAGTCAAAATCAAACTATTTCAGCTTTTGTACTTCGATAGGAAGAGTACCCTATCTGATATAGATAAATACATAGACAAATTTTTATCAGAAATGGTCACCATTTATTGATTCGCTTAATATAGAAACACAAAAGCGCATTATGCAAGTTTTTGAAAATTCTAAATGGCAATTACTTCGTAACATTGCGAATTCTTAATCTTTTACCTCTCCCTTGGGTTGTGGCCGGAATTGACTCTTTGTTCATTTACCTCTTTTCGATGTTCGGAGCTTTATTTATAGGATACTTGGTGAATTGCTGCTACTCTCCTCTGCCCCTCACCCTCTTCCTTCCCTTTTCCTAGGCGTTTAGGTTATTATTTTATTACTTTGTTTATCTATATCTGGTATACTTAGATAGTGTACATTTATTTTCAGAGTCATATCCTTATGTCTATTATATATATAACATGGGTTAGATACGGGTATCTAATAGGAACTGGTTCTTCTGATTTGTATTAGAGATATCTCATATAGTTTATGTGGTTCCTGCTCGATTGATATTGTTAAATACTTGTGTATCTATACTTCCTTGTATCTTTTTCAATGTACGACTTTGACTCTGAATTTCTATGTCATATCATATAATATTTTGTGATCAGAACTTATTTTTCATTAATACTTAATAAAAAATGTGTTTGAAAAAAAAAGATAAGGCAATTTGGCCTGCTAGTATTTCTAAGAGACCCCACAGTATAAGTTATAACAGTGTCTTATTATGACTGATAAATCTGATTGCCCAGCTTCAAAATGAAGGGGAAGAGTAATAGCCAGCCCCTGCGTATATGACCAAGAGACCCCATGTTACAGTTGAATTTACACAATTAACTCTGATCTGGAAAAGGTTCAAATGAACTCTCCAGGAGGAGGGCTGAATGGGCAACCTGAGTTTTAAATAGGAGAAACACAGGCTGCAAAGCGTGCATTATCAAAGAAGTGGGTCAGGAGAACATTCTGGCTCTGTAATGTCCCGATATATCTGAAGAGGCTTCACTTCATCCCATTGTTCCATGCTGCATGTGTTAGGAGGATCGATTGGTTTTATCTCCCTATTTTTATTTTCTTGAAATTGTCTTTTCTGATGTGACTTTGACTTTTTATCATTATATTCTTGTAACTTTCTTTTTTCTGTAACATAAGCCTTGAAGTGTTTTACTTAAATTAAATAATCAATTTTAGCTCTGGTTTTCTGTGTGTATCCAACTCAACTGTCTGAAGAGGCGTTACCAAAATATTAATAATTTTGGGTGCAGGCAAAAGCCATAAGCTTGCCTTGGGTCATACCCTAGACATTTGTACTTTGGCTGGTGGCAGTGACCGTGTTGAAATTAACGCACGCGCTCAGGTATCCAGTAACAGTGTTACGTGGCAGGGATTCGCAGATTGGCGTATCTGTGGAATCGCCATGCCTTGGATCGTGACAGTGACCATTAAAACTGTTGTTTAAAATCATTAAATACATTGGAAACACAAATTAGGGAAGTGTGCGTGCAAGCCTAAACATCAGTATGGGAGTGGTAACTACCATGTGCACAAACACTGTTGCCAGCCAGTGACTGTTGCTTGCCTCCCGGAGTGGTGCAGGGCTCTGGAATAGCGGTAATAGGTAATGGGGTGAAGTCTCAGGAACTAAGAGGAGGACAGCTGTCCTCCACCATGTTGCTCATACACAGTGACAAGATGGAGCTGCACATGCGCAGATACACCATCAGTGGCCACCTTGGTTAGGGAAGGAAGCATCCCTAGAGGAGCCATGTTGGAGACTAAGCTGTAGCACACTCTACTTCTAACAACCAAAGTGTCACGTCGAGCAAGGTTTGAGGATCCGGCAGCTGAGACTCGCCCAGGGAGGAAATAGACTGGGGATGTACTAGACGAGGGGGTTGGATATAGTTCCTTCTCATGGGGCAAGGGGTAATGTGGGACATAGGCGGGGCTCAAAGTCTGTGGGTTGTAGTTCTTGTGGATGGGGCTGAGGTAGAGAACTGTGGCTGGTGAACGATGACTTAGGAACGTAGTTGTAGACAAAGGACTGCGGGTTGTTGCTTGAAAGACGAAGTTGTAAATAATGAACTGCTGAACTGTGAATGATGGTTAAAGATGTGGCTGAAGACAAAGAACCGTGGACTGTGACTTATAAGACGAGATTGTAGAAAAGGAGCTGAGGACTGTGGACGGTGGTTCAAGGATGTGGCTGGAGACTGAGAACTGTAGACTGTGGCTTAAAAGACAAGGCTGGAGATGAGCTGAGGACTGTGAATGGTGGTTCAAGGACGTGGCTGCAGACAAGGATCTGCGGACTGTGGCTCGAAGGACGAGACAGGAGACCCGGGGTCGTCCGTACCCAGTGGGTCTTACTGGACCGGGTTTTCCAGGAGCGTCTCCACAGGCAGCAGCAGGCTAGGAATGGCAGGGCTGCAACAGCAACTGAGAACCGGCTAAGCAGGGTTAGAAGTAACCAGAATACAGCAGGAATCCTGGGAGCACAGGCTAAAGCACCTACAACAGGGTTGTAACTTGAAGCACTGGCGTCCCTGTCCTAAACCAGCCCCCTTTTATAGGAAGAAGTCTCCCTGGATTGGCTGGAAGGACCAGGAAACCAGAACTATGCCAGAAACTTGGTCTCCAACATGGCGGCACCCAGCAATGCAGACCTTTTCCATAACCATGCTGCTCACTGCCCCTGGTCTCCTAGGCAACGGTTTAGCGAGAGAGAGCCGCTCCAGCGGCAACCTGCCGCCACGAGCAGACCCCCTCACTGCCGCTACCTTCCCCCTGGACCCAGCGCAGCAGCCCTCCTCCACCGCTGCCCAGCCGCCCGTGAAGCCAGCCCCGTGGCCCCAGCATTCCGGTAAGACCCCGGACGCTGACACAAAGCATCTTGCATTGCCTGTTTTTTAAAAAAAACATAAGCCCCCAACCCAACACAATTAAAAGTCTAACCAGCGCTATTGCAGCTTGTGCCAAATACAGGGAGATAAAAAAGTGCTGGGTCCTTCTGGAAATGCCGCTACCAGAACTAGGTTGGTGTCAGTATAGTAGGGAAGCTCACAGCGTGGGGTGTCCCTGCCATATTACCAAACCAGTCCTAGGCCAGCCACTAGGGAGGCCAATCTCGGGATCGGCGGGATCCCGGGATTTCGGGCCAAAAACGGCCAGGATTCAATCCCGGGATTGGAAGCTCCAATCCTGGGGATTGAGGGATCAGCATTGAGCATCCTCAGGATGCTCAGACGCTCCCTGGCTTCCTACTCCCAGCTCCCCAGCGCAGCGTGACATGCCGCCCCGATGTTATGGTGAGTTATGTGGGGCAAGGGGGGCGGCCACACAGGGAAACGCCAATCCCGGGAATCCTAGGATTGACCATTTTTCAATCACGATACCCGGGATCGAAAAAATGGCCCAGGATTGGCCTTCCTACCAGCCACCATGGAACTATTCCCTAGAAAAAAACAGACCCGAAAAACAATGTGGCATCCTGCCTAGAAAAAAATAAGCCCCAGGCTAACATAGCTAGAACTCTTCTCAAACACCCTGAGCTACAGATGTGCAATAATTAAATTGTTCATAATAGAGTTTAAGTGCTTGTTTATTATTTTTGCTGGTGAACTACAGGTCCCAGCAAGCATTATCATGCCCATAACTAAGGACTGCCAGGGCATGTTGGCTCTTGGAGACCTACAAGCAGAGCTGTAACTAGACTTTTTTGGTGCCCTTTGTCAAAAAGAGAATTAGTGCTCCCCCCCATTTTCCCAATAGAGATATAAGGCGCATGCCCTTGTTACACACACACACACACACACACACACACACACACACACACACACACACATACACACACACTTATAAAACACTGCAAAAAAATTATAGCTTAATGAATAGAGTGTCTGACTGCAATGCCACAAGTGGTGGGTTCGAATCCCAGGTATGTCAGCATCTTGAAATGTAATAAAGGACAGTGTGACTGAATAACAAAGAGCTCTCAAGTTAAGTTCATGAATGTTGTACAGGAATTAGAATGGTAGGGGTGGGGGAAGGAGACAGGGGTGATCAGGAGATGCGGGGCTTCTAAAAGTGGGGAAGCTATAAGTGAAAATAATTAAAACAGATAATTGACAAGTGCTGCTAGCAGCGCCCCCTACCCTGCAGCGCTATGTGCGGTGGCACACTCCGCACATACCTAGTTATGGCCCTGCCTACAAGCACTAGCATGCCTTGGCTTCCAGGAGCCACAACGCAACTTAACGTTTCTAGGGGGTCATTCCGACCCGCTCGCATGAAGCGGTTCATCGCTGCGGTGCGAACGGGTCGGAAATGTGCATGCATGGCAGACGCATTGCGCACGCGCATCGTTGCCTGACGACAGCCGTCACCGGGCAGGGCCGCCGCCAGCAGAAAAAGTGATCGCAGCGGCGATCGCAAGAAGACTGACAGGTGTGAGGCGTTCCGGGGCATCAACTCACCGTTTTCCGGGTGTGGTGGGGCGAAGGCAGACGTGTCCAGACGTTTGGAGGGCAGATTTCTGACGTCAATCCCGGAACCTTCGTCACTGGATCCGTCGCACAGGGTAAGTAACTCTTACCCTGGTCTTGTTTTGCAGGAAACTTTTTTAGCATAGCAGGGCTGCACAAGCGATCGCAGCCCTGCTATGCTAAAATACACTCCCCCATAGGCACCGTCAAGTTGATCGCGCGAGCAGCAAAAAGTTGCTACGTGCGATCAACTCGGAATGACCTCCTTAAGCCTGTCTTTGCTCACAACAGAATGGCTTGCTCTGATTAGTCAGGGCGTGAGAAAAGCCACGTGGGGTTTAGAACCCCACGTGGTCAGGTAACCAATCAGAGAGGCTTTTCTCAGGATCTGACCAGTCAGAGAAAAACACCTCTGTTTAATAGGAATGGCAGGCATCTATGCCTGTTATTTGCAAAGGGGTTTGGGATTTTTTTTGTTTTGACAATTTGCAAGCCAGAAGAAAGAAGAGGTATCCCACCCTGGAACTAGGTGATTAATAAAGTGGAGAAAGAAGTATGGCTGTAGAGGTGTCTTTAACTCAATAAAAAAACAACAACAAAAAAACAACAGTTCATGTGTTATTTTACCAGCTTTTTTTCCCTGGCGAATTATAGGTCCTAGTATGCCGTGGATGCCAGGGCATGCTGGCACTTGTGGTTATTCCAGTGCTTGCATGCCCTAGCAGGTACTTCTAATTGTCAACATGCCTAATGCTTTAAAGGTGGCATGGGTATGCTTGAACATGTAGTTCACCAGGGAAAATTGAGTCCAGCTCTGCATGATACCCACTCACTCACTCACTGACTATGGGGGTGATTCAGACCTGATTGCTAGCAGGCTATTTTTTGCACTGCAGCGATCAGGTAGTCGCCACCTACAGGGGAGGGGGTAATCACTGTGCAGTGGTACGAACTAGGGAGGCCAATCCCGGGAACGGGATCGGCGGGATCCCGGGATTTGGGCCCAAAAATGCCGGCTGTCAGCGAGGGAGTTACATCAGCTATGGACACACACATACTGACCACGCTGGCGGCATTTCAAACGTAGCGCCGGCCGCCAGCCAATCAGAGCTGGCAGACCAGCAGCCAATCAGGGAAGCGGCAGCAGCCACGGCCCCTGATTGGCTGCCGGACTGCCAGTTCTGACTGGCTGGCGGCCAGCGCTACGTTTGAAATGCTGCCAGCGCGGTCAGTGTGTGTGTGTCCATGGCTGATGCCCGCGGCCCGCCCGTAAGTAGTAAGTGTTTATCTTCGCTACCTACACCCACACTCTCTGCTCCTGACAACCTCCCTCTGCTCGTTACACCCACCGGCACCTTCCCTTCCTGTACCTTACATGCTCACTACACACCCACCCTCCCACTGCTCTCTACACCCACCCTCCCGCTGCTCCCTACACCCACTCTTCCGCTGCTCCCTACACCCACCCTCCCGCTGCTCCCTACACCCACTCTCCCGCTGCTCCCTACACCCACCCTCCCTTCCTGTTCCTTACATGCTCCCTACACCCACCCTCCCTTTCTGTACCTTACATGCTCACTACACACCCACCCTCCCACTGCTCCCTACACCCACCCTCCCACTGCTCCCTACACCCACTCTTCCGCTGCTCCCTACACCCACCCTCCCGCTGCTCCCTACACCCACTCTCCCGCTGCTCCCTACACCCACCCTCCCTTCCTGTTCCTTACATGCTCCCTACACCCACCCTCCCTTGCTCCCTACATCCACCCTGCCTTGCTGCCCTTCACATATACTTTCCCTGCTCCCTACACTGCTCCCTACACTGCTCCCTAATGCAATCCCGGGATTGAGCATTTTTCAATCCCGAATCCCGGGATTGAAAAAATGCCCCGGGATTGGCCTCTCTAGTACGAACGCTTGTGCAGAGAGTTTGTGCAGTCTCTGCACAGCTCAGGACTTACTCAGCCGCTGCGATGATCCTGGACGGAGCCGACATCAGGAACCCTCCCTGAAAACGGCTGGGCACGCTTGCGTTTTCCTGGACACTCCCTGAAAACGGTGAGTTGCCACCCGCGAATGCCTTCTGCATGTCAATATTCATGCGATTGCCGCTGCGATCGCTTTTTTTGTATAATCCGTCGCTGTCTGGCGACCCCCGTCGCTGTCCAGCAACGCACCTGCGCATTGCGGCCCACACGCATGCGCTGTTCAGACCCGATCGCACGGCTGAAAAAAAGGCATTGTGCGATCGGGTCCTATGTTAGGAAGCTGAAATGTAACATAGGTATTCTGCAGGTGGGAAATAGGAAAACAACGTAATTAGAATTTGAATAAACCTCCCCTAAGGGGATGAAAAGGGGGTTGACATAATGACGTCATCACTGATGCGTGGCTAGCATTGGGTGAGTGATAACGCCCAAACGGACAATCGGATCAAAATCTGGATTGCATTCCAGTGTGTAGAATTTAATAAACCACAAAAATGGTCCTGTCACTTTGTACGGTATCTGCTACAGGTGTTCCTCTGGTAACGCCAAGAACCATAGATTATTATTTACTTACATTAAGACGTCTCAAATTTACATCTCTATAGACTTACCAAATTTCTAACACTCATTTATATTTATAACCGCGAAAATCAGAAACTTCCGAGCGAAGAATGGGTAGAACAGCTAGTGCTTCGGATATTGGGGGTCATTCCGACCCGTTCGCACACAGCGGTTCATCGCTGCGGTGCGAGCGGGTCAGAAATGTGCATGCACGGCATCCGCAATGCGCACGCGCGTTGTTGCCCAGCGACAGCCGTCGCCGGGCAACGACCAGAAGAAAGAAGAAAGTGATCGCTAGCGTGATCACAAGAAGACTGACAGTGGGGAGGCGTTCCGGGGTGGATACTCAACGTTTTCCGGGCGTGGAGATCCAAACGCAGACATGTCCAGGCGTTTGAAGGGCGGTTGTCTGACGTCAATTCCGGGACCTTCGTCGCTGGATCCATTGCACAGGGTAAGTAACTGCAGGGCTAGTCTTGTTCTGCACAAAACTTTTTTAGCATAGCAGGACTGCACAAGCGATCGCAGCCCTGCTATGCTAAAATACACTCCTCCATAGGCGGAGTCTAGTTGATCGCACGAGCAGAAAAAAATAGCTACGTGCGATCAACTCGGAATGACCCCCATTACCCCGTAAGGCAAATTCTGATCTGCAGCGTTCACAACACACCAAGGCTTAGATGTTTGTCATGGGGATAACTGAAATGCGCAACAACCAGATCATAGAATTATATGAAAGTGGATATTGTAGGGAAAACCCAGGAGGATAAATGGTGCTTCATTGAAAAATCTACCTTGTCTCTCCCCTTATAAGTAGTACAATGCAATTACCTCCTCTCTAATCCAGCTTTACAAATTTAAATCCAAAACGAGATAAAAAAAGGTTTGCTATTACGTTTCTCAGGCAGTTACATTTCATGAGTATTGGTGTTATGCAGATACGACTTTGATGCACGTTTGTTCGTACGGCGCCACAAAACTCTGCAGCTCCAGAAAGAGTTACATATCATGGGCGGGATGTACTAATGTAAATCGCCGCCCATCGCCACCGTGCGCCACGATGCTGATCGCATATGTACTAACATATGCGATCAGCATTGCGGAGGACAGCTCTTCCGATAAGAGCTGCCCTCCGCGATGCACAGCGGCAGCCTGACTTCCGAGATTTGGCCCCAGGAGTCAGTCTGCGCATTCATGGGATGACGTGGGCGGCCGCAGGGCATGCTGGAAGGGATCCGATCGGATCCCTCACACAGCGCCGCGGAGAGAAGCCCATAGGCTTCTATGGACTATCGCCAGCTAAAGCTGGGGAACCCCGCCGCGGCGCTGACCTGCCGGACGTGGGTTAGTACATCAGGAAAATGCAGTAAGCAGGGGATTTACCGCATTTTACGCTTAGTACATCCCGCCCCATATAACTCCATCGTGCATAAAACAGAACCAGTACGGACGAGGCTACAGGAGGTGCGACATGAGACAAAGGGGGACATTTACTAAGGAGTGATAAGAGCGGAGAAGTGAGCCAGTGGAGAAGTTGCCCCATCAACCAGTCAGCAGCTCTGTATCATTTTATAGTATACAATTTATAGATGTTACTTCAGTGCTGATTGGTTGCCATGGGCAACTTCTCCACTGGCTCACTTCTCCGCTCTTATCACTGCTTAGTAAATGTCCCCCAAAGGGTAGAGGGCTCTGATTATGAGAATTTACAATGTTCATTAATCCATAATCCATATGGACACTTTAAAACATAAAAGATGAATGCAGTATCACAGGACACACTGGGGGTAATTCTGAGTTGATCGCAGCAAGTTTGTTAGCAATTGGGCAAAACCATGGCCCTCATTCCGAGTTGTTCGCTCGCAAGCTGCTTTTAGCAGCATTGCACACGCTAAGCCGCCGCCTACTGGGAGTGAATCTTAGCTTAGCAGAATTGCGAACGAAAGATTCTCAAAATTGCGAATAGAAATTTCTTAGCAGTTTCTGAGTAGCTCGACACTTACTGCGATCAGTTCAGTCAGTATCGTTCCTGGTTTGACGTCACAAACACACCCAGCGTTCGCCCAGACACTCCCCCGTTTCTCCAGCCACTCCCGCGTTTTTCACAGAAACGGCAGCGTTTTTTCACACACACCCATAAAACGGTCAGTTTCCGCCCAGAAACACCCACTTCTTGTCAATCACACTCCAATCACCAGAACGAAGAAAAAACCTTGTAATGCCGTGAGTAAAATACCAAACTTCTTAGCAAATTTACTTGACTCAGCGGCAGTGCGAACATTGCGCATGCGCAGTTAGCGGAAAATCGCACCGATGCGAAGAAAAATAACGAGCGAACAACTCGGAATGAGGGCCCATGTGCACTGCAGGGGTTGCAGATATAACATTTGCAGAGAGAGTTAGATTTGGGTGGGTTATTTTGTTTCTGTGCAGGGTAAACACTTGCTGCTTTATTTTTATACTGAAATTTAGATTTCAGTTTGAATACACCCCACCCAAATCTAACTCTCTCTGCACATGTTATATCTGTCCCCCCTGCAGTGCACATTGGTGGTCATTCCGAGTTGTTCGCTCATTGCCGATTTTCGCTATGCTGCGATTTGCTGCTAAATGCGCATGGTAGGCAGCGCGCATGCGCTTAGTTATTTAACTAAAAACTTAGCAGTTTTGCTGTTGTTCGTGCGGCGCCTTTCAGTCGCACTGCTGATCGGTGAGTGATTGACAGGAAAGGGGCGTTTCTGGGTGGTAACTGAGCGTTTTCCGGGTGTGTGCTAAAAAACGCAGGCGTGCCAGCAGGAAACGCAGGAGTGGCTGGAGAAACGGGGGAGTGGCTGGCCGGACGCTGGGCGTGTTTGTGACATCAAACCAGGAACTAAACGGACCGAGCTGTTCGCAATCTAGGAGTAGGTCTGGAGCTACTCAGAAACTGCAAGGAATTATTTTTTTGCAGTTCTGCTAATCTTTCGTTCGCTATTCTGCTATGCTAAGATACACTCCCAGAGGGCGGCGGCCTAGCGTTTGCAATGCTGCTAAAAGCAGCTAGCGAGCGAACAACTCAGAATGACCACCATTGTTTTGCCCAACTGCTAACAAATTTGCTGCTGCGATCAACTCAGAATTAGGCCCACAGTCTCTCACTATGAAGATTATATTATAAATAGATTTGAAATCAGTAATCCTGTAAACACAAAATTTGTCCAAGTCTTGCTTTTAAATAACCTGTCTTTGTTAAAACAGGATTAGCCAGAAGAATGGATTAATTATGCTTGAAAACAAAAATCTATGTCCCTAAAGATTTGATATTTCAAATTGAAAAGCCAAATTATTGTGCCATGTTTATATTGGCACAGTGTCATTGGGCTGCAGAGGGCTGACTGGAATCTCACAGCTAGGAGTTTAAGAGAAACATTCTTCACCTGAAGAAGTTGAGTTCTGTGACCACTGTGCAACCATCGCTTATACTACTACAGGTTAAGTATCCCTTATCCAAAATGCTTGGGACCAGAGGTATTTTTGGATATCGGATTTTTCCGTAGTTTGGAATAACTGCATACCATAATGAGATATCATGGCGATGGGACCCAAGTCTAAGCACAGACAGAATGCACCTTGGCCCTCATTCCGAGTTGATCGGTCGCAAGGCGAATTTAGCAGAGTTACACACGCTAAGCCGGCGCCTACTGGGAGTGTATCTTAGCATCTTAAAATTGCGACCGATGTATTCGCAATATTGCGCTCACAAACTACTTAGCAGTTTCTGAGTAGCTCCAGACTTACTCTGCCTGTGCGATCAGTTCAGTGCTTGTCGTTCCTGGTTTGACGTCACAAACACACCCAGCGTTCGCCCAACCACTCCCCCGTTTCTCCGGCCACTCCTGCGTTTTTTCCGGAAACGGTAGCGTTTTCAGCCACACTCCCATAAAACGGCCTGTTTCCGCCCAGTAACACCCATTTCCTGTCAATCACATTACGATCGCCGGAGCGATGAAAAAGCCGTGAGTAAAAATACTATCTTCATAGCAAAGATACTTGGCGCAGTCGCAGTGCGAATATTGCGCATGCGCACTAAGCGGAATTTCACTGCGATGCGATGAAAAATACCGAGCGAACGACTCGGAATGAGGGCCCTTATACACACAGCCTGAAGGTCATTTAATACAATATTTTTCATAAATTTGTGTATCAAACAAAGTGTGTGTACATTCACACAATTCATTTGTTTCATATACACCTTATACACACAGCCTAAAGGTAATTTAATACAATATTTTTTAATAACTTTGTGTATTAAACAAAGTTTGTGTACATTGAGCCATCAGAAAACAAAGGTTTCACTATCTCACTCTCACTCAAAAAATTCCGTATTTCGGAATATTCTGTATTTCAGAATATTTGGATATGGGATACTCAACCTGTAATTACATTAAATTGTATTACCAGAAAAAAACAGAGACAGATATAATACTGACTGGATAAATTCAAGTCAAATGTGGAGATATAAGATAAACTGATCAAAATACCATTCCAAATAAATATAAGATCAATGTAATAGCACAAATAAAGGCATATATTTCCTGAATTAATTATTATGACATATATTGTATGAGAAAGTTGCCTGATACTAAAATTGTCTAAGGGGGTAATCAGATCTGATCGCTAGGTAGCGATTTTTGCAGACCTGCAATCAGATAGTCGCCACCTACAGGGGGAGGTTTTTTTTTTACTGTGCAAGTGTCCGATCGCATGTGTAACAGCGTTACAAAAAATGATTTTGTACAGTTTCTGTGCAGCCCAGGACTTATTCTTCCAGTGCGATGAGAATAGGCTGTTCGGGACTTGAGCTGACGTCACACACCCTCCCTGAAAACGATTGAGCCCGCCTGCATTTTTCCGGACACTCCCTGAAAACGGTCAGTTGCCACCCACAAACGCCCGCTTCCTGTCAATCTCCTTGCGAACGCCCGTGTGAATGGATCAGTCACTCCATCCCGATCATTCGCAGGCATACATACAATTGCACCACTGGGCGGTCTTGCCCTGCACTGAGCGGCCACCAGCATGCAATTTTAACAGTAGCAGTTTTGCTACTTTAACAAACCTGCTCTGACTCTGAATGATCCCCTATATACACATACAATAATCTTAATAAATTGCACCATTATTTCTTAGAAATGTTCAGTTGAATGAATATGAGATACCATGTCTATTTTTTGTTCTCTTGTACAAAATATACCGACAAATAAGATTATTGTCATCTCACATGTATGGAGTGATCAAGTATAGAGACCGGTTGCTCAATACATGACGAAAACAAAACCATAGGCAGCGACGTAACAGGGCAGCTGTGCGCCCTGTGCCGGCCCCGTGGAATGCGGCCCTGGATGGTCCCTTGACGTCGATGAGAGCAGGAGGGAGGCAGAAGCGGGCCAGGCAGCGGCTAAACCTCTCTGAGCATCATCTCATTGCTGGATCTGGCTTTCATGAGATCTCCTCGGGTTATGATAGAGCCGGGAGTGGACCAAGCTGCACATGATGATTTACATTCACATATTGATTATTTACAGAGCCGGCCCTAGGCATAGGCAAACTAGGCAATTGCCTAGGGCATTTGCTATGCCTAGGGGCACCAGCAGCTTCTGCGGATTAAAATGATATGCAGCATACCTATTTTCTGTGTGTAGCATTTCGTATGCATATACAGCCACAGTTGCACACAGAATATAGGCATGCCGCATATAATTTTAAACAGAAGAAGCTGCTTGTGTATCCTAGGCACATAGCAATGCAATTAAGATGCATTTTCATCAAAAAAGGCGCTCAACGTTAGCAGAGCTGCCAGCTGACCCACGCCAGGCATCTCCTGCTGCATGGCATATTGAGGCAAGATTTATGAGGACACATCTGTATCCAAGCAGAGGAAGAGGTCACAGTGTAAACAGACGTGTGAGTGCTTTGTGTGAGTGGGTTGGTTGTGCAATAGTATTCGGCATATGTGAAGGGGCATTATGCGTGTCATTGTTATGTACACCAGTGCCTGCAGGAAAGTACTGGTGTCAGAACTGTTATGCACAACAAATGGACTCACAGACAGACTGGGGAATATGACATAACGTACACAGAAGGTGATAGGGTAACAAAATACACACAAAGTGAACAGAGAAGCCCAGAGGCTAAGGAACTGGGTATCTCCCTTGTATTAGAAATGCTCAGATGGGAAAAGCAAGATGTTGTGTTTTAATACATAGAGAACCCGAAATGCTGTTGCTAAGGGCAACAGCAAAACCCTAAAGGGTTACCAACGGGTGTGGCAGTAAACTCCTTGGTCAGAGATGGAATGATAGACACAAAGAGAGTCTCCACAATCCTAATTCTCACTTGCAGTGCACAGGTTCAGTTTACTGCCACTAAACTGACCCCTGACACCTAGCACAGTGAGACAGGATTAGACAGGCAAGTCTTAGAATATAGCCGCAAACTTGCTAAGTTCACAGAGTAGTAACAGAACCCCAGCAAGCTAAACGACTGACTCCAGTCTTACTGCTAGGTCTGGATTGGCAGAGTGTAATACCAAATTCCCAGGCCTATTTGCAGTAAGCAACAAACAAATACAAAGCTACACAGTACTGGCTAACTTTCAGGAACTGACTAACCAACAAAGATTCAGCAGCATCTGCTTAACCTGGAAAGAGGCCTTATAAAGCAGGTGCTGTCCACTCCCCACTCAGACCTCACAGACTGTGAGCACAAAAACCAGCACCGGATCCCCTGCCGTGCACAGAGCCTATAACCACTGCACAGCAAAAGACCCGAACCGGAGTATCAGCTGCGCTCAGGTTACTCCGCTAGTACTTGTCTCCCGGTTGCCATGACGACGTGGCAGCACAGGGCAGGAGACCCTAACAGTACCCCCCCTCTGACGAGGGGTCAAAGAACCCCGACCACCGGGTTTATCAGGGAACTGCGAGAAGAAAGAGCGTATCAGTCTGGGGGCATGAAGATCACAACTGCGCACCCACGACCGCTCCTCCGGGCCATACCCCTTCCAGTGCACCAAAAATGACAGCCGACCCCGAACCACCTTGGAGTCAAGAATCCTTTCAACAACAAACTCCCTCTGGCCACGTATCAGAAGAGGGGAAGGTCTTCCACTGGAAGAAGGATTACTAATCGCCCGTTTTAAAAGGGAACAATGAAATGTTTTATTGATACCCAAAGAACGGGGCAGATCTAACTGAAATGCCACCGGATTGATAACCCTGGTGATCTTATAAGGGCCGATGAACCGGGGGCCTAACTTATGAGATGGCTGTCTCAACTTCAAATTCTTGGTAGACAACCAGACGAAGTCTCCTAATTTGAAGCTGCAGGGTCTTTTCCGCTTATCAAAAACCCTTTTGGTCACTAATGACACAGACACAAGGGCTTTCTTCACTTTCCGCCAAATACCTCTAAGGACCGAAACCACAGAGGAACCACCAGGCGTGGAGTCCAGGGGGTCAAAAGAATTGGCCTTAGGATGATGCCCATACACACAAAGGAAAGGAGAGATCCCTGTAGCAGAGTGAGCCGCGTTGTTATAGGCAAACTCCGCCATGGACAGATGAGCAACCCAGTCAGTCTGACACTTGGAGACATAACACCTGAGGAACTGCTCCAAGGACTGGTTCACCCTTTCAGTCTGCCCATTAGACTGCGGATGGTAGCCTGACGACAAGCTGACAGAAATCTGGAGATCGGAACAAAATGCCCTCCAGAATTTGGCCACAAACTGGGATCCGCGGTCAGAGACCACATCAAGTGGCAACCCGTGGAGACGCACAACATGCAGCATAAATAATTCAGACAGGCGTCTGGCCGATGGCAGCCCAACCAGTGGAACGAAGTGCGCCATCTTCGAAAACCTGTCAACGACAACCCAGATGGCTGTCATCCCCGAGGATTTGGGCAAGTCCACCACAAAATCCATTGAAATGTGGGTCCATGGCTTAGATGGGATAGAGAGTGGATGTAATGGGCCAACAGGAACCCCTCTAGGAGTCTTATTTCGGGCACAGATGTCACATGCCCGAACCCACTGATCCACATCCTTAGCCACCGAGGGCCACCACACCGCCCTAGATAGCAACTCCCGAGTTCTGGCAATACCCGGGTGACCTGCCGACTTCTTGGCATGGAATTCCAGGAACACTCGCTGTCTTAACCTAGGAGGCACAAACAAAAGACCTACCGGAAGGTCTGGAGGAGCCTGCTCCTGTGCTCTAAGGACTAATGATAAGAGGTCCTGGGTAATGCCCACTTTAATACATGATGGGGAAACAATGGGCAACGGCTCCTCGGTGGTCTCCTGGATTGGAGCAAAACTCAGCGAGAGCGCATCAGCCTTGATGTTTTTTGACCCAGGGCGATATGTTATCAAAAAATTAAAGCGAGCAAAAAACAAAGCCCATCGTGCCTGCCTGGCATTGAGACGCTTCGCTGACTCTAAATATGCCAGATTCTTATGGTCAGTGAGAATTGAGACCACAAACTTAGCCCCCTCAAGCCAGTGTCTCCACTCCTCGAGTGCATCCTTAATAGCCAACAATTCCCGGTTACCCACGTCATAATTCATCTCGGCAGGCGAAAATTTACGGGAAAAGTAAGCACAGGGATGAAGGCGATTATCAGACACTCCCATCTGAGAAAGCACTGCCCCAATACCCATCTCAGAGGCATCCACCTCCACCACAAAAGGACGCTCTGGATCTGGGTGTCGCAGCACCTTGGCCGAAACAAATGCCCTTTTGAGACGGGCAAAAGCCGCTTTAGCCTCACAAGACCAGTGAGCAACATCCGCCCCTTTCTTAGTGAGTGCCACCAAGGGCGCCACTATAGACGAAAATCCAGCGATAAATCGTCTATAAAAATTCGCAAAGCCCAGGAAACGCTGAAGCGCCTTCAAACTAGTGGGTTGCACCCAATCCAGGACTGCCTGTACCTTGGAACCCTCCATTTGGAAACCTTCTGGGGAGATAATATATCCTAGAAATGCGATTTGCTGAACTTCAAATTCGCACTTCTCCAGCTTCGCCCCAAGCCGGTGGTCTCTGAGTTTCTGGAGGACTAAGCGTACATGCTTCCGATGTTCCTCCAGGGAATGGGAGAAGATTAGGATGTCATCTAAGTATACAACTAAGAATCTATCCAAATATTCCCTGAGCACATCATTCATGAAATCCTGGAAGACTGCCGGGGCATTACAGAGCCCAAAAGGCATCACCAAATATTCATAATGCCCTGAGTGGGTATTAAAGGCAGTCTTCCATTCATCCCCCTCTCTTATTCGGATTAGATTGTACGCACCGCGTAGGTCAATCTTAGAAAAAATGGTGGCATTACGAAGCTGGTCAAACAAGACCGAAATGAGAGGCAGTGGTTATGAGTTTTTAATCGTGATACGGTTCAATTCCCTGAAGTCGATGCAGGGTCGCAACGAACCGTCCTTTTTACCCACGAAGAAGAACCCCGACCCAACTGGAGACTGTGAAGGTCTGATAAATCCCTTAGCCAAGTTCTCCTGAATGTACTCTGCCATAGCTTGAGTCTCAGGACGTGACAGGGAGTACAACCTGCTCTTGGGAAGCTTAGCATTTGGCAACAAATCAATGGCACAGTCATAGGGGCGATGGGGAGGTAGTACCTCTGCAACTTTTTTGGAGAACACGTCCGCAAAATCTGCATAACACCCTGGCAATCCTGGCAAACTTAGCTGCGAGAGCCTGACTGGAAGGCTCAAGCAACTCCTGAAACAATCAGTACCCCAACTAAGAATCTCCCCAGAGACCCAGTCAAATTGAGGATTGTGGGCCCTTAACCAGGGTAACCCCAACACCAATGGGGCAAAAGTACAGACAGTCACATAAAAGGACAATTTTTCAGAGTGTGTGGCTCCAATAAACAAAGAAATCTGGCTAGTGCAAGAGGTAATTTTACCTTGGGATAATGGTTCCCCGTTTAACCCACAAATCTCAATTTCCGATGCCAAGGGTACTAAGGGAACAGAGTGTTTCAGGGCGAATTGGCGGTCCATAAAAACCCCGTCGGCCCCACTGTCCACAAAGGCCTCAGTCTTGACAGTTTGACCGAGGATCTTCAAGGTCACCGGAATGATAAAAGTCTTCTTGGGAAATTCTGACTTCTGGCCTGACAGGATATTTCCCATCACCCTCAGGCCCTGAAGTTTTCCGGCTTTTCTGGGCATGATACTACCACATGACCTTTATTCCCACAGTACAAACACAACCCCTGCTGTCTCATCCGCGTCTTCTCACGCGAGGAGAGACGGGTAGCCCCAATCTGCATAGGCTCCTCGGAAAATTCCTCAGAGTCTGAGGTTCCCTTGGGAAGGAAGGAAATCTCAGTCTCCCTTTCAAGCCTACGCTCTCTCAGCCGTCTATCCACCCGGATGGATAACTGCATGAGCTGATCCAAGCTATCAGGCAAGGGATATTGTACCAGTTGGTCCTTTATCTGGTTAGAAAGACCTCTTCGGTACTGGTGTCTCAGGGCTGGGTCATTCCACTGGGTATCATGGGCCAACCTCCGAAACTCCGTACAGTAAACCTCAACTTGCCTTCGCCCTTGCTTAAGGATCGAAATCTGAGCCTCGGCTGAGGCCGTCTTGTCAGGGTCATCATACAACATGCCCAGTGCCGTAAAAAAAGCATCAACACTTTTAAGCGACGGACAGTCAGGCTGCAACCCATATGCCCAGACCTGTGGGTCTCCTTGTAGCAAGGAAATCACTATGCCCACCCGCTGAATCTCCGACCCAGAAGACTGAGGCCTAAGCCGGAAGTATAGCTTGCAGCTCTCCTTGAAACAAAAGAACTGCGAGCGATCTCCAGAAAAACGATCCGGGAGATTTACTTTCGGCTCCTTAACCCCTGCAGGTGCTGCTGCTGCGGGAGCTCCGCCAGCAGCCTGGGAGGTGTGCATTTTAATGGACAGATCATTAAATTGTCGAGTCAGGACCTGCACCTGATAGACCACCTGTTGCAACGTATTTTGAGGGGTATGCTCCATATTCCCACAAAATTTCAACAGGAGTATTAGGCTGCTGAATATGTTATGTACACCAGTGCCTGCAGGAAAGTACTGGTGTCAGAACTGTTATGCACAACAAATGGACTCACAGACAGACTGGGGAATATGACATAACGTACACAGAAGGTGATAGGGTAACAAAATACACACAAAGTGAACAGAGAAGCCCAGAGGCTAAGGAACTGGGTATCTCCCTTGTATTAGAAATGCTCAGATGGGAAAAGCAAGATGTTGTGTTTTAATACATAGAGAACCCGAAATGCTGTTGCTAAGGGCAACAGCAAAACCCTAAAGGGTTACCAACGGGTGTGGCAGTAAACTCCTTGGTCAGAGATGGAATGATAGACACAAGGAGAGTCTCCACAATCCTAATTCTCACTTGCAGTGCACAGGTTCAGTTTACTGCCACTAAACTGACCCCTGACACCTAGCACAGTGAGACAGGATTAGACAGGCAAGTCTTAGAATACAGCCGCAAACTTGCTAAGTTCACAGAGTAGTAACAGAACCCCAGCAAGCTAAACGACTGACTCCAGTCTTACTGCTAGGTCTGGATTGGCAGAGTGTAATACCAAATTCCCAGGCCTATTTGCAGTAAGCAACAAACAAATACAAAGCTACACAGTACTGGCTAACTTTCAGGAACTGACTAACCAACAAAGATTCAGCAGCATCTGCTTAACCTGGAAAGAGGCCTTATAAAGCAGGTGCTGTCCACGCCCCACTCAGACCTCACAGACTGTGAGCACAAAAACCAGCACCGGATCCCCTGCCGTGCACAGAGCCTATAACCACTGCACAGCAAAAGACCCGAACCGGAGTATCAGCTGCGCTCAGGTTACTCCGCTAGTACTTGTCTCCCGGTTGCCATGACGACGTGGCAGCACAGGGCAGGAGACCCTAACAGTCATGTCTATTAATGCATTAATAATGTGCGGCATATGTTTAAGGGGTACTATATGTGTCATGTGTATAAGGGCATTAATAATGTGCGGCATATGTGTAAGGAGCACTATGTGTGTCATTATGTGTATAAGGACATTAATGATGTGCAGTATATGTGTAAGGGACATTATGTGTGTCATTATGTGTATAAGGGCACTAATAATTGCGGCATATGTGTAAGGGACATTATGTGTATAAGGGCATTAATAAAGGTTGGCATAATGTGTAAGGTACATTATGTTTATAAGGACATTAATAATGTGTGTTATATGTGTAAGGGGCATTACAGTGTGGTATTATATGTATAAAGGTATACTAATGTGTGGCACTATGTGTATAAGGTGCTCTACTGTGTGATGTTACGTATAGAAAGGGCACTACTGTGTGGTCTAATGTGAATAAAGAGCAATATGGTGTGGCGTAATGTAAATAAGGAGCAATACAGTGTGATAATAAAGTTGCAGTACTGTATAGCGTAATTTCAATTGGGGGTACTATTGCGTGACCATGCCCCTTGCCAGCAAAAACAGACCCCTTTGTGGGTGCACTGTTCCTATTTAAAATATAGGTAGTAGGAACACCAAAATAAGGACTTCTATGGGTGACGGGTGATGGTGCTGGGAAAGGGTTGCAGGGTCATTGGCTGAACTAGCGGTGGTGCTAGGTGGCACCAGCCAAAACCTTGCCTAGGGCATCATATTGGTTAGGACCGGCTCTGATTATTTACATAGAACTAATGCTACATCTCACTATGACTCTCATTGCACAGGGTCTGCCAGCAGATCATACCTGCAGCTGTCTCTTATGCAGGAGCTGCAGACTTTATTGTAAAACTACTTATAGAAGAGTCTCAGCTGCTGCTCTCTATTTTTGCAGTTTCTCTGTCTGGCTGCTGTGCCATGGCCTCTGATCCCAGGGACCCATTATTCCGGGAGAATCCCGGAATCCGGGAGAGGGAAAAAGCCTCCTGGAGGGTTGCCACCAAATCCTGGAGAATCCCGGAAATCCGGGAGAGGTGGCAACCCTACTCGCAACCCTGGCTGCTTTTCTGGCAGTCTGCTGGGCAACAAGAGCAGCAACCTGTAGGATAGAGAGAGACATTACAGGACTTCAAGGTAAGAAGTTATCCCCCACACCTCATATCACCAACTGCCCTTCAGACAAATGGCTAGATGCATCATCGTTTGGAAAGTGATAAAATGGAGAGTGAAAAAGTATCAGCCAATCAGGTCTACACTGCCATGTCACAGGCTGTGTTTGAAAAATGGCAGTTAGGAGCTGATTGGCTGCTACTTTTTCACTCTCCATTTTATCACTTTACAAGCGATGATGCATCTGGCCCAAAATCTGCTTTGTGCAGCAATTAAAAGGAGCCCGGGTAGATCAGTCATAAATCCTTACATATTAATGGAGGAGACACCACATTCTCATAACTGCAGAGATCAGAGAGGCAGGTTTTATAGTCTGAGGATACTTAATTGTGCTGCTCAAAGAGATCATGATTATAGAATAGGATAACTAATAAGGAAAACTACACAGGCCTCGTCAGACAGGTTATTGCCTGTACTGTGCACAACCTGTAGAGAAGTAGACAGTCTAATCAGATGCCAAGGTCTCAGTCAGAGAAGTATTGGCAGCATTTGCTAATATTGCAATCTAGGTGAGATGCCAGCAGCAAGACCATTGATCCAATTTAACGCACACCTCTGTTATTCATTCATAATGTTGACACCACAATGTCAATGTCGACAGTGAACATGTCAGCATCTGCAGAATGTTGACATATGAAATGTCAATATTCTGCAGGAACCGAAGGTTTAGGGTTAGGCTGTAGAAGGGAGGGGTGGATTAGGCATACTTACTGACGGGACTGCTGCAGGATTAGCCGGGACACACAAAGGAGGATTGGGGGAAGAGGGGGGGGGGGGGGGGGGTTAGTTTGCTCTTGTTACATTCTATATGGAACATAACTAGGGCTCATGATGCACTTTAACAACGCATTATGAGCAATGTACTGCAGTGTTAGAATAGGGTTATCTCTATTAGTAACAGACGTTAATCAGGAGTGGTGTTCTCCTACAGTATACCTCTTTTCCACCAAAGTCCCGGGTCTGACTTGAGATTTGGAACACAGTTCCAAAATGGGTCAGACCTGGGACTGGCCCCTTTCCTCCGCAGCTCTGACACGGATTATTCCCGGGTTGGAGCTGTTTACACTACACACAGGTGCAGTTACGGCAGGAGCCTCAGGAGCAGCACTAGAGACTTTGGCTCCACCCCGTAACATCACCAGCCCTGGATCAGGATGCAGGAAGCAGCGACCTGTGGATCTCCCCATGTTGTAAACAGGAGCCGGGTCAGATGACCCTGTTTACCCATTTACACTGCTCCTTAATCCAGGTCCTTCCTGGGACCAACCCTGCAAACTAGCCCGGTTGGATTCCTGGGTCACTGGACCCAGATTAACCATTTTCCAATGAGCCGCGACCCAGATTATCACGGCAATAACCCAGGTTTTTAGCAGCACTGGAAAGGGGGTAGTAAAGAATCCCTGGAGAATTAAACTGGATACACACTAGACGATGTGCAAACGGTGCGATAACAAAATCTGGTTCGTCTTTTATTTCTAAATATAATGTGGTGGCCAGCAGAATTGGTAATATTGTTAAGAGGACTTGTATAAGCTGTTATTCACTGACTCCATTCTGTGTAAAGATCTTGACAGTAAGCCTGTTATTTTTAGGAAAGCAAAAAAAAAAAATGTACAAACCTCTTAGCTCCTAGCTTCTTTAAGAATGCTTTCTACCAAGTATGTCATTCATTCATTCATTCATTCATTCATTCATTCATTCATTCATTCATTCATTCATTCATTCTAAAAAACCATTACAGGTTCACAAAACTGAGTCTTTTATTAATTGTAACTCTCAGTATGTTATTTACCTATTTATTTGTCCATGCAAACTAAATTACAATGCATCCAGAAAGTATTCACAGCGCTTCACTTTTTACACATTTTATTATGTTACAGCCTTATTCCAAAATAGAATAAATACATTTTTCCCCCTTAAAATTCTACACGCAATACCCCATAATAACAACGTGAAAAACAGAAGATTTTTGCAAATGTATTAAAAATAAAAAACTAAGAAATCACATGTACATAAGTATTCACAGTCTTTGCCATGAAGCTCAAAAGTGAGCTCAGGTGCATCATGTTTCCTCTGATCATCCTTGAGCTGTTCCTACAGCTTAATTGTAGATCACCTGTGGTAAATTCAGTTGATTTGACATGATTTGCAAAGGCACACACCTGTCTATATAAGGTACCACACTTGACAGTGCATGTCTGAGCACAAACCAAGCATGAAGTCAAAGAAATTGTCTGTAGACCTCTGAGACAGGATTGTCTCGTGGCACAAATCTGTGGAAGGGTACAGAAAAATATACTGTCTGCTGCTTTGACGGTCCCAATGAGCACAGTGGACTCCATCATCCGTAAATGGAAGAAGTTCGGAACCACCAGGACTCTTCCTAGAGCTCGCCAGCCATCTAAACTGAGCGATCGGGGAAGAAGGGTCCTACTTAGGAGGTGACCAAGAACCCGATGGTCACTCTGTCAGAGCTATAGCATTCCTCTGTGGAGTGAAGAGAACCTTCCAGAAGGACATCCATCTCTGCAGCAATCCACCAATCAGGACGGTATAGTAGAGTGGCTAGACGGAAGCCACTGCTTATTTAAAAGCATATGGCAGCCCGCCTGGACTTTGCCAAAATGCACCTAAAGGACTCTCAGACCATGAGAAACAAAATTCTCTTGTCTTATAATACAAAGATTGAACTCTTTGGCGTGAATGCCAGGCGTCATGTTTGGAGGAAACCAGACACCGCTCATCACCAGGACAATACCATCCCCACAGTGAAGCATTGTGGTGGCAGCATCATGCTGTGGGGATGTTTCAGCAGCAGGAACTGGGAGACTAGTCAGGATAGAGGAAAAGATGAATGCAGCAATGTACAGAGACTTCCTGGATGAAACCCTGCTCCAGAGCACTCTTGACCTCAAACTTGGGTGACGGCTCATCTTTCAGCAGGGCAAAAACCCTAAGCACACAGCCAAGATAGCAAAGAAGTGGCTTCAGGACAATTCTGTGAATGTCCTTGAGTGGCCCAGCCAGAGCCCAGACTTGAATCCGATTGAACATCTCTGGAGAGATCTGAAAACGGAGGTGTACCAAGCTTGTGGCATCATATTCAAAAAGACTTGAGGCTGTAATTGCTGCCAAATTTGCAAAAATCTCAAAAACACTTTTTTCACATTGTTATTATGGGGTATTGTGTGTAGAATTTTGAGGGAAAAAATTAATTATTTTGGAATAAGGCTGTAACATAACAAAATGTGGAAAAAGTGAAGCGCTGGTAATACTTTCCGGATGCACTGTATATTGGCTGTACCATACCTCTCCTAAAGCTAGAGCCCCATACACACTGCGGGTCACTAACGATATCGCCCATCGTCTGTAAATGCAGGTCACTCTGACGATATCGTCAGAAACTGCATGTTCGGGGTTATGGCAGGATGACGTCACTGAATGGTATCATTAGCAATATCATTCAGTGTATATGCACAATGGGGCAGATGTATTAAGCTTGGAGAAGTGATAAAGCAGTGATAAGTGTAAGGTGATAACGCACCAGCCAATCAGCTTTTTCAAACTGTAATGATTGTCTGGTAGGTTATCACTTTCCACTTATCACTGCTTTATCACAGATGTCTAAAACACAGTGCTCCAAGACATTTTCTAGAAGACCGTGGGGCTAATTCAGGCTGGATCGCAGCCTGAAGCCCTTGCTGGAGTGCACATGTGCAGTGGCCACACTGCACGTGCGCACCCCAGGAGCCCAGTGAGATGCTGATTGACAGGCAGAGGCGGTCGCGGGGCGGGAGACGGCGTGCCAACGGCGTTAGAACACCTTTGACGGGGCGTGGTCCGGACAACACAGTCGTGTCCAGACTGTTGCGTGGGCAAGCCGCGTCAGCTGCATAACGTCACATGCAGCCGCTGAGACTAGGGTCGTGGCGAGTAGCGGCCTGCCAGCGCACAGGAGCTGCGCTGGCAGGGAGCTACTCAGCGGGTGCAAAAGCATTGCCGCTGTGCAATGCTTTTGCACCCTTTCTGGGGGGGGGGGGGGGTCAGACATGTGGGGCAGACTAGCCCTGTGCTGGGCGTCCCCCTGCATGTCTGAGAAACTGATCGTAGATGTGCTAAATTTAGCACATCTACGATCAGATCTGCATTACCCCCATGCTGGAGAATCCACAGGTATATGGGGAAGACCATTTCAGAGTCCTCTGCAAAGCAGCAAAAGTGTATTCTCCCACACATCACTAAAACCAGCACCAGACAGAACAAGCCAGGGGGGATAATGCCACAGCAGGGGAGACACTCAGTGTGGGATCCCCCTGCCATAACATTAATCAGCCCCCCAAGTCAGTCAGCCCAGGGCTGGAATTCCTCAGAAAGTGGGGACCCCAAAAAATTAAAATGGGGTCCCCTCTCCCGAGCAACAACCAACACTGGGCTGATAGCCCAGTGCTATGCCCCGCACCCCTGGTGGCGGTGGGTGCGGGGTTCTAAGTATGTTAATATTGTTCTTCACAGGTGGCCTACAGGTCCCAGCAAGCCTGCCCCAGCATGCCGGCACTTGGAGAACCACAAGTGCCAGCATGCGCGGACATAAAGGGCCCGCTGGCACCTGTAGTTCACCTGTAAAGAAAATATTAAAATAAAATATCACACTGTCTTAAAAAAAAAGTTTTATTACTCAGTCTTCACCTGGGAGGAGGCGGCCTTTAAGCTCTTTTGCATGGCCGCCACCTTCCTAGGGCTTCCGGCGTCTTCACCTGGGGGCGGCGGCCTTTAAGCTCTTTTGCATGGCCGACGCCTCCCCAGGGCTTCTGGCGTCTTCACCTGGTGGGCGGCGGCTGTTAAGCTCTTTTGCATAGCCACCGCCCATCCAGGACTTCCACAGCGTCTTTCTTCAGAAGCTCTTCACTGCTCCTCCTCTGCCGTCGGAATGACGCCGCTGCCTCGCGCTGACTTATATAAGTCAGCCGGAGGGGGCGGGGCGATGACACAGTGAGCCGTGATTGGCTCTCGGCGGCCATCTTGAATTTAAAAAATGACACTGAGGCGGCATTTTTTAAACTGGTACCGTTCCACTGCCAAACTCTTCATGGCAGATCTCGGATCCCTGCCTGCCGCTAATACTATCTCATCCCGCCGCCCGCACCTCCGCCGCATCCCGACGTTCGCACCCCCGCCGCGCCCGCACAGTGATGACAGCGGATCCAGTGATGGATCCGCTAGCCAATCACTGTGGCCTCACTGACAGGGGTGTGCTTTCATGGGTTGAAAAAAGCACGTCCCTGTATGACAGCGCTACTTCTAATGGTGCTGCCTTCCAATGTATTTTCAAAGGGCTTTTACTGCCCATGGCTTGGCCCCACCCCCGCCCACGCCCACGCCCATCCCCCACTCCCACACCCACACCTTTCCCATTGACAATAGGAGGCACCATGATCGGTGCCTCCCAACCCCATTTACAGAGTAATAATGATTAGATTAATATAATAGGATTTTAATGACCTACCGGTAAATCCTTTTCTCGTAGTCCGTAGAGGATGCTGGGGTCCACATTAGTACCATGGGGCATAGATGGGTCCACTAGGAGACACTGGCACTTTAAGAGTTTAATAAAGTGGGCTGGCTCCTCCCTCTATGCCCCTCCTACCAGACCCAGTCTAGAAACTGTGCCCGAGGAGATGGACAACTTCGAGAGAAGGATTTTACACAGATAGTGGCGAGATTCACACCAGTTGACACAAACAAGGCAAACCAAGCTAACTAGCTTGAAAACTCAGCAAAAGCTGAATAACATTACTGAACCTAGTAAAAACGCAGTACGTAACTAAGAACAAAGCAGTACTGAACCAAGTAACCACTGCAGGATAACGAAGCGCTGAGCGGACGCCCAGCATCCTCTACGGACTACGAGAAAAGGATTTACCGGTAGGTAATTAAAATTCTATTTTCTCTTATGTCCTAGAGGATGCTGGGGTCCACATTAGTACCATGGGGATGTATCAAAGCTCCCAGTACGGGAGGGAGAGCGCGGAGACTCCTGCAGAACTGATTGACCAAACTTTAGGTCCTCAGAGGCCAAAGTATCGAACGTGTAGAACTTAGCAAACATGTTCGACCCAGACCAAGTAGCCGCTCGGCAAAGCTGTAAAGCCGAGACTCCCTGGGCAGCCGTCCAGGAAGAACCCACCTTACGAGTAGAGTGGGCCTTAACAGATGTTGGACACGACAATCCTGCCGTAGAATATGCATGCTGAATAGTGAACCTGATCCAGCGAGAAATCTTCTGCGTAGAAGCAGGACACCCAATTTTCTTGGGATTATAAAGGACAGAGAGTCCGATTTCTTGTGACGAGCAGTCCTCTTCACATAGATCTTCAAATCCCTCACAACATCCAAGGACTTTGATGTAATCGAAGAGTCTGAAGCTACTGGCACCACAATAGGTTGGTTGATATGAAAAGCCGACACAACCTTTGGAAGGAACTGCTGACGCATCCTGAGTTCAGCCCTATCTTCATGGAAGGTCAAGTAGCGGCTTTTACAGGACAAAGCCCCCAATTCCGACACACGTCGGCAGAAGCTATGGCCAACAATGTGACAGCCTTCCACGTGAGAAACTTGACCTCAGCCTCCTGTAAAGGCTCAAACCAATCTGATTGCAGGAAATGCAACACCATGTTAAGATCCCAGGGTGCCGTCGGCGCCAAAAAGGGAGGCTGGATGTGCAGAATCCCTTTCAAAAAAGTCTGAACCTCAGGGAGGACAGCCAATTGTTTCTGGAAGAAAATGGATAAAGCCGAAATCTGGACCTTTATGGATCCCAAACGCAGGCCCATATCAACACCTGCTTGTAGGAAGAGGAGAAACCGTACAAGTTGAAACTCCACCGTAGGAAACTTCTTGGACTCACACCAAGACACATATTTTTTCCAAATGCGATGATAATGTTTAGACATTACTCCTTTCCTAGCCTGTATCAGGGTAGGAATAACCTTGCTCGGAATACCCTTCCAGGCTAAGATCTGGCGTTCAACCTCCATGCCGTCAAACGTAGCCGCGGTAAGTCTTGATAAGCGACGGCCCCTATTGCAGAAGATCCTCGTGAAGAGGAAGAGGCCTCGGATCTTCCAGCAGTAAGTCCAGAAGATCCGCGTACCAAGCTCTCCTTGGCCAGTCCGGAGCAATGAGAATTGCCTGAACCCTTGTTCTCTTTATTAGTTTTAGAATTCTTGGAATGAAAGGAGGTGGAGGGAACACATAGACCATTGGCGTAGCCAGAGTCCCCTGTGTGCTGAGACAGCCATGGAAGATATCCTTGCATTCAGAGTACCCAGGTCCTTCATGGACTCCACCATGAAACCCTGCAGAATCCTGTATGTTACGTAAAAACAGTTCAATGTCACTTCTATCCATCGTATATAAGTCCTCTAGTAATGTGCCTGACCACTTTACAATGGCTTTAGAAATCCATGCACAGGCAATAGTGGGCCTTAACGTCACTCCTGAAGCAGTGTATATGGATTTGAGCGTATTGTCAATCTTACGATCAGCCGGTTCTTTTAATACAGTAGATCCAGGGACAGGTAAAACCATCTTTTTAGACAGTCTGAAGACAGATGCGTCAACCATGGGTGGGTTTTCCAATTTTTTCCTATCCTCCTCAGGGAAGGAAAAACCAACCAGAACCCTTTTGGGGATCTGGAATTTTTTCTCCGGGGTTTCCCAGGTCTTTTCAAATAATGCGTTTAATTCTTTAGACGCAGGGAAGGTTAGCAAGGCTTTCTTATTGCCTGTGAAGTAAGCCTCCTCAACATGCCCAGGTGGTGTGTCAGTAATGTGTAACACATCCCTGATGGCCTCAATCATGAGCTGCACCCCCTTTGCAAGGGATGCCGCCTCCCTCAGTACATCCCCATCACCGTCTGCCGTGTCAGAGTCGGTATCCATGTCGGCTTGCATAATGTGGCAAAGTGCATGTTTCTTTGGGTATATGCTAGGGGATTTTGAAGTAAAGGGAACAGAACCTGACCAAACTTCCATAGACTTCCTCAAAACCTGAGTTTCAGTCTCAGTATGGGCTACCCTAATAGAAAACTGAGATAACATTCCCTTAATAGAAGCCAGTCATTGTGGCTCAGATTCAGAAGCCTGAGACATGATATTACATTTGTGGGTACATGGAATGGATTCCTCTGGAGAAGATACCACCTCTGCAGCATAAGACACAGAGTCCCTGGACATGGTTATGTGAGAATTTGCATACACACACACACACACAACACACACACACACACACACACACACACACACACACACACACACACGAAAATGTCAGTTTCCCCCAAGTACCTTCAGAGAGAGACAGAGTTTGGAGCCAGCACACACAGCGCCCCAGAGACAGTTATGTAAGAACTGCCTGGCGCTGACTGTGTTCCCTTAATAGACTACACAGTGAAATTACAGCCTTCCCCCCCCTTCTACAACCCCCTGGTACCGCACAGGATAGCTGGAGTCATGTGGAGGGACAGCGCTCCCTGTCAGCGTCGCTGGAAGTGGATCTGCAAAGAGACAATGGCCCTGGTGATCTGCTGGGTCCGCTCTGAGGGGAAGCTCCGCCCCCAAACATGGCGCGTCTTCCCGCACTATTTGAAATTTTATACTGGCCTGAGGTATTATGCTAGCAGCGTTTACCGGAGTCCCTGATAGCCTGAGTGACCAGTGTAAGGGTATTTGGCTGTCCCAGGGCGCCCCTCATAGCGCCGCACCTGCTGTACCGCTGAGCCTTCTGGAGCGCAGTATTAGTATGCTGCGGGAGTGAGCGGTCGTCTCGGGCTGCTAACGATCATCACCCTCAGGAGCTCAGTGTCCTGTCAGCGGAGATAGTGGCCATTAACCTCTCAGGGTTGGACACTACTCCCCCCCTAAGTCCCACGAAGCAGGGAGGCTGTTATCAGCAGCCTCCCAGTGCCTAAATTACTCTTAGAAAAAAATAAAACTAAAAAAGCTCTAGGAGCTCCCCTAGCTGTGACCGGTTCTTCCGGGCACATTTTCTAAACAGAGTCTGGTAGGAGGGGCATACAGGGAGGAGCTAGCCCACACTATTAAACTCTTAAAGTGCCAATGACTCCTAGTGGCCCCGTCTATACCCCATGGTACTAATGTGGACCCCAGCATCCTCTAGGGCGTAAGAGAAAAAGGAGATACTTATGACACAGAATATGTGTCATAAGTATCTTCTTTGTATTATTTTATTCATTAATGACAGGGGAGGCACTGCCTCCCTTGCCTGCACGTCCCTGGCACACACGGAGAGATCTGTGCTTAATTTCTAAGCAATCTTACTAGATTGCTTAGAAATTAAGCACGGATCTCTCTGTGTGCATGCCCCATAGCGATAGCGATGCGCGGTGCTATCACCGGCACTAGATTGGCCTGCATGCAGACACTATCTAGTAGATCGCTCACTTCACCACTGTGTGAAGGGAGCACCCCCCCCCTCGCTTAGCACACATCTCCATGTGTCTACCTCACTTTAGACTTCTAATTCCATTATGCAATTAGCTGCTCAGCTAATTAGCACATCCAGGGCTCTCCTATTACCCTGGGCACCAGCCCTTATATTTCATGCATGCGAAACCAAGGCCCACATTTATAAAAAAAAAATTGCTGTGCAGTCGTAAAATAAGAATTTACTTACCGATAATTCTATTTCTCGTAGTCCGTAGTGGATGCTGGGAACTCCGTAAGGACCATGGGGAATAGCGGCTCCGCAGGAGACTGGGCACAAAAGAAAAGCTTTAGGACTACCTGGTGTGCACTGGCTCCTCCCCCTATGACCCTCCTCCAAGCCTCAGTTAGGATACTGTGCCCGGACGAGCGTACACAATAAGGAAGGATTTTGAATCCCGGGTAAGACTCATACCAGCCACACCAATCACACCGTACAACTTGTGATATGAACCCAGTTAACAGCATGATAACAGAGGAGCCTCTGGATAGATGGCTCACAACAACAATAACCCGATTTGTTAACAATAACTATGTACAAGTATTGCAGATAATCCGCACTTGGGATGGGCGCCCAGCATCCACTACGGACTACGAGAAATAGAATTATCGGTAAGTAAATTCTTATTTTCTCTGACGTCCTAGTGGATGCTGGGAACTCCGTAAGGACCATGGGGATTATACCAAAGCTCCCAAACGGGCGGGAGAGTGCGGATGACTCTGCAGCACCGAGTGAGAAAACTCCAGGTCCTCCTCAGCCAGAGTATCAAATTTGTAAAATTTCACAAAAGTATTTGACCCTGACCAAGTAGCAGCTCGGCAAAGTTGTAAAGCCGAGACCCCTCGGGCAGCCGCCCAAGATGAGCCCACCTTCCTTGTGGAGTGGGCTTTTACAGATTTTGGCTGTGGCAGGCCTGCCACAGAATGCGCAAGCTGAATTGTACTACAAATCCAGCGAGCAATAGTCTGCTTAGAAGCAGGAGCACCCAGCTTGTTGGGTGCGTACAGGATAAATAGCGAGTCAGATTTTCTGACTCCAGCCGTCCTGGAAACATATATTTTCAGGGCCCTGACAACGTCCAGCAACTTGGAGTCCTCCAAGTCCTTAGTAGCCGCAGGTACCACAATAGGCTGGTTCAGATGAAACGCTGAAACCACCTTTGGGAGAAATTGAGGACGAGTCCTCAATTCTGCCCTGTCCGTATGAAAAATCAGGTAAGGGCTTTTACAGGATAAAGCCGCCAATTCTGACACACGCCTGGCTGAAGCCAGGGCCAACAGCATGACCACTTTCCATGTGAGATATTTTAAGTCCACAGTGTTGAGTGGTTCAAACCAATGTGATTTTAGGAAACCCAAAACAACATTCAGATCCCAGGGTGCCACTGGAGGCACAAAAGGAGGCTGTATATGTAGCACTCCCTTAACAAACGTCTGGACTTCAGGCACTGAAGCCAGTTCTCTCTGAAAGAAAATCGACAGGGCCGAAATCTGGACCTTAATGGATCCTAATTTTAGGCCCATAGACACTCCTGTTTGCAGGAAATGCAGGAATCGACCCAGTTGAAATTCCTCCGTCGGGGCCTTTTTGGCCTCGCACCACGCAACATATTTCCGCCAGATGCGGTGATAATGCTTTGCGGTTACATCCTTTCTGGCTTTTATCAAAGTAGGGATGACTTCGTCTGGAATGCCTTTTTCCTTTAGGATCCAGCGTTCAACCGCCATGCCGTCAAACGCAGCCGCGGTAAGTCTTGGAACAGACAGGGTCCCTGCTGGAGCAGGTCCCTTCTTAGAGGTAGAGGCCACGGGTCCTCTGTGAGCATTTCTTGAAGTTCCGGGTACCAAGTCCTTCTTGGCCAATCCGGAGCCACGAGAATAGTTCTTACTCCTCCCCGCCGTATAATCCTCAGCACCTTGGGTATGAGAGGCAGAGGAGGGAACACATACACTGACTGGTACACCCACGGTGTTACCAGAGCGTCCACCGCTATTGCTTGAGGGTCCCTTGACCTGGCGCAATACCTGTCCAGTTTTTTGTTGAGGCGGGACGCCATCATGTCCACCTTTGGTTTTTCCCAACGGTTTACAATCATGTGGAAGACTTCTGGGTGAAGTCCCCACTCTCCCGGGTGGAGGTCGTGCCTTCTGAGGAAGTCTGCTTCCCAGTTGTCCACTCCCGGAATGAACACTGCTGACAGTGCTATCACATGATTTTCCGCCCAGCGAAAAATCCTTGCAGCTTCTGCCATTGCCCTTCTGCTTCTTGTGCCGCCCTGTCTGTTTACGTGGGCGACTGCCGTGATGTTGTCCGACTGGATCAGCACCGGCTGACCTTGAAGCAGAGGTCTTGCTTGGCTCAGAGCATTGTAAATGGCTCTTAACTCCAGGATATTTATGTGAAGTGATGTCTCCAGGCTTGACCACAAGCCCTGGAAGTTTCTTCCCTGTGTGACTGCTCCCCAGCCTCGCAGGCTGGCATCTGTGGTCACCAGGACCCAGTCCTGAATGCCGAATCTGCGGCCCTCTAGAAGATGAGCACTCTGCAACCACCACAGGAGAGACACCCTTGTCCTTGGGGACAGGGTTATCCGCCGATGCATCTGAAGATGCGATCCGGACCATTTGTCCAGCAGGTCCCACTGGAATGTTCTTGCGTGGAATCTGCCGAATGGGATTGCTTCGTAGGAAGCCACCATTTTTCCCAGGACCCTTGTGCATTGATGCACTGATACTTGGCCTGGTTTTAGGAGGTTTCTGACTAGCTCGGATAACTCTCTGGCTTTCTCTTCCGGGAGAAACACCTTTTTCTGGACTGTGTCCAGGATCATCCCTAGGAATAGAAGACGTGTCGTCGGGATCAGCTGCGATTTTGGGATATTGAGAATCCAACCGTGCTGCCGCAGCACTACTTGAGATAGTGCTACTCCGACTACCAACTGTTCCTCGGATCTTGCCCTTATCAGGAGATCGTCCAAGTAAGGGATAATTAAAACTCCTTTCCTTCGAAGGAGTATCATCATTTCGGCCATTACTTTGGTAAAGACCCGGGGCGCCGTGGACAATCCAAACGGCAGCGTCTGAAACTGATAGTGGCAGTTCTGTACCACAAACCTGAGGTACCCTTGGTGAGAAGGGTAAATTGGGACATGGAGGTAAGCATCCTTGATGTCCAGAGACACCATATAATCCCCTTCTTCCAAGTTCGCGATCACCGCTCTGAGTGACTCCATCTTGAATTTGAACCTCTGTATGTAAGTGTTCAAAGATTTTAGATTTAAAATAGGTCTCACCGAGCCATCCGGCTTCGGTACCACAAACAGCGTGGAATAATACCCCTTTCCCTGTTGCAGGAGGGGTACCTTGATTATCACCTGCTGAGAATACAGCTTGTGAATGGCTTCCAATACCGCCTCCCTGTCGGAGGGAGACGTCGGTAAGGCAGACTTTAGGAAACGGCGGGGGGGAGACGTCTCGAATTCCAATTTGTACCCCTGAGATACCACCTGAAGGATCCAGGGGTCCACTAGTGAGTGAGCCCACTGCGCGCTGAAATTCTTGAGACGGGCCCCCACCGTGCCTGAGTCCGCTTGTAGAGCCCCAGCGTCATGCTGAGGACTTGGCAGAAGCGGGAGAGGGTGATAATACGGCGTCTTCTTATGTTGAGGGGCTACCTGGGGTAAAAAAAAGTGGATTTCCCAGCAGTTGCCGTGGACACTAGGTCCGATAGACCTACCCCAAATAACTCCTCCCCTTTATAAGGCAATACTTCCATATGCCTTTTGGAATCAGCATCACCTGACCACTGCCGCGTCCATAACCCTCTTCTGGCAGATATGGACAGCGCACTTACTCTTGATGCCAGTCGGCAAATATCCCTCTGTGCATCACGCATATATAAAAACGCATCTTTTAAATGCTCTATAGTCAGTAATATACTGTCCCTATCCAGGGTATCAATATTTTCAGTCAGGGAATCCGACCAAGCCACCCCAGCACTGCACATCCAGGCTGAGGCGATTGCTGGTCGCAGTATAACACCCGTGTGAGTGTATATACATTTTAGGATATTCTCCTGCTTTCTGTCAGCAGGTTCCTTAAGGGCGGCCGTATCAGGAGACGGTAGTGCCACCTGTTTAGACAAGCGTGTGAGCGCTTTATCCACCCTAGGGGGTGTTTCCCAACGTGCCCTATCCTCTGGCGGGAAGGGGTATGATGCCAATAACCTTTTAGGAATTATCAGTTTTTTATCGGGAGAAACCCACGCATCATCACACACTTCATTTAATTCCTCAGATGCAGGAAAAACTACAGGTAGTTTTTTCTCACCAAACATAATACCCTTTTTAGTGGTACTTGTACTATCAGAAATGTGTAAAACATTTTTCATTGCCTCAATCATGTAACGTGTGGCCCTACTGGAAGTCACATTCGTCTCTTCATCGTCGACACTGGAGTCAGTATCCGTGTCGGCAGGGGTGGATTGGGATTGAAAACCAGCCAGGGAAATTTATGGAAGCAGCCCTCATAAAGGGAGGGGGGGCTGTTGAGGGGGTGGAGTCTGTCGAGTGGGAGGGATTACTGCTCAGAAAGCATGACTATAGAAAGCACGGAGAGTGCGCGCCGCAGGAGCGTTGCAAAATTTTAGGGGTGTGGCTTCGTGGGGGAAGGGGCATGGCCACATAATACCGACAATTCACATTACACCACACAGTAGTGCCGCTTATACACATTGCACCAGATAGAACCTCCTATACACACTGCGCCAGGTAGAGCAAGTTATACATATTCCGCCAGATAGAGCACGTCTACACTTTGTGCCAGGTAGAGAATGGTATACACTTTACCCCAGGCAGAGCACATTATACGCATTGCCCCAGGCAAAGCACATTATTTTCGGCCTTGAAACGTTGATAATAAAATATATATAGTATATATATAGTATGTGACAGACAGCGACACTCCACACCGCAATAATGAACACCACACAGGAGGTATGTTTCAACGTTTCAATGCCTTAACATAATATATGGCATTTTCATCAGGACATCATATATGTTTAGCCAATGAAACGTTGAAACTTACCTCCTGTGCGGTGTTCATTATTGCGGCGTGGAGTGTCGCTGTCTGTCGCATACTGTATATCCTTCTACTGCGGGAAACCAGCTAAGTAATGGTGATATATGGAATGCCGGGCTTCTGGATTTGTTTATATATATGCACATGCGCAGCAGCTCAGCTGGCGGCCATCTCTCAGTTAGCTTCAGGTTAACGCTGCCGCGATCGGAGCTAAACACCACTCACGGCAGCCGGCCAGCATGAGTGATAACGGCGGTCACTGAGGGGACATCCGGACCAGTCAAACGGCATCTGGTCCGGCATCCCGGCATGCCAATCTGCCTATACCCCTTTTCTTTACTCGGTACGCTCTTTGAAGCCTCACCTTTCTCTTTAGTCTTTATTCTCATTTACTCTCCCTTTCTTTTCTAGATCATCTCTCACTCACTTTTCTTCCTTTCTCATCTGTCACATAACATACTGACCTTGACTCTTTTCTAACCTCTTACACAGAGCATCTCACTATACACAGAGCATCTCACTATACACAGAGCATCTCACTACACACAGAGCATATCACTACACACAGAGCATCTCACTACACACAGAGCATATCACTACACACAGAGCATCTCACTATACACAGAGCATCTCACTTTACACAGAGCATATCACTACACACAGAGCATCTCACTACACACAGAGCATATCACTACACACAGAGCATCTCACTACACACAGAGCATATCACTACACACAGAGCATCTCACTATACACAGAGCATCTCACTTTACACAGAGCATATCACTACACACAGAGCATCTCACTACACACAGAGCATATCACTACACACAGAGCATCTCACTACACACAGAGCATATCACTACACACAGAGCATATCACTACACACAGAGCATCACACAGAGCATCTCACTATACACAGAGCATCTCACTAGCTTTCTTTTCTCTATCACCTACTTTTCTTTGCTGCCTCAGGCTAGTCTTTTCTTTCCCTCCACTGTCATTCCTAAGTCACATTCCTCTCTTCACTCTCACTTATCCTTATACCTTTCTGCACTGCAGCTTACTGTACTGAGTACAGTGTACTCACTGCTAATTTCTTCTTCTGCCTCACATCTTCCTATAGTTCTCTAAGGGGTACATTTACTAAGATTCGTATTTTCCAAATTCATGTCCAAGTTCAATCACGAATGACATCGACAGTGTAAAATTGCAACTTTTTGAATTGATTACGATGGATTTACTAAGCTGTCGTATTCGGGTTTTTCTTTTCTTCCGATGTCGATGTCATTCGTGGTTTTTTACCTATTTTTACGGCAGTGATTAGCAAAACACTGCCGACTTTTTTTACAATCAATCTCGGCCGGATCTGTGTGATCCGTGCTGGGGTTTTTTTTTTTTTTTTATTAAACACTGTAAAATAATAAAAAAAAATGCGTGGGGTCCCCCCTCCTAAGCATAACCAGCCTCGGGCTCTTTGAGCCGATCCTGGTTGCAAAAATATGGGAAAAAAAATGACAGGGGTTCCCCCATATTTAAGCAACCAGCATCGGGCTCTGCGCCTGGTCCTGGTCCCAAAAATACGGGGGACAAAAAGAGTAGGGGTCCCCCGTATTTTTAAAACCAGCACCGGGCTCCACTAGCTGGACAGATAATGCCACAGCCGGGGGTCACTTTTATATAGTGCCCTGCGGCCGTGGCATCAAAAATCCAACTAGTCACTCCTGGCCGGGGTACCCTGGGGGAGTGGGGACCCCTTCAATCAAGGGGTCCCCCCCCCCAGCCACCCAAGGGCCAGGGGTGAAGCCCGAGGCTGTCCCCCCCCCATCCAATGGGCTGCGGATGGGGAGGCTGATAGCCTTTGTTGTAAAAGAAAAGATATTGTTTTTAGTAGCAGTACTACAAGGCCCAGCAAGCCTCCCCCGCATGCTGGTACTTGGAGAACCACAAGTACCAGCATGCGACGGAAAAACGGGCCCGCTGGTACCTGTAGTACTGCTACTAAAAAAATACCCAAAAAAAGACAAGACACACACACCGTGACAGTATAATTTTATTACATACATACACACATACATACATACTTACCTTAAGTTCCCACGCAGGTCGGTCCTCTTCTCCAGTAGAATCCAAGGGGTACCTGTTGAAGAAATTATACTCACGAGATCCAGGGGTCCAGGCTCCTCGGGAAATCCAGGGGTAATCCACGTACTTGCATAAAATAAGAAAACGGAAAGCCGAGCCACGAACTGAAAGGGGCCCCATGTTTTCACATGGGACTCCTTTCCACGAATGCCAGAAACCCACTCTGACTGATGTCTAAGTGGGTTTCTTCAGCCAATCAGGGAGTGCCACGTTGTAGCACTCTCCTGATCAGCTGTGTGCTCCTGTCCTCACTGACAGGCAGCACACGGCAGTGTTACAATGTAGCGCCTATGCGCTACATTGTAACCAATGATGGGAACTTTCTGCCCTGCGGTTGACCTAAAGTGACGTCACCGCAGGGCAGAAAGTTCCCATCATTGGTTACAATGTAGCGCATAGGCGCTACATTGTAACACTGCCGTGTGCTGCCTGTCAGTAAGGACAAGAGCACACAGCTGATCAGGAGAGTGCTACAACGTGGCGCTCCCTGATTGGCTGCAGAAACCCACTTAGACAGAAGTCAAAGTGGGTTTCTGGCATTCGTGGAAAGGTGACCCATGTGCAAACATGGGTCCCCTTTCAGTTCGTGGTCGGGACACCGTTTTATTTTTTTTTTCAAGTACGTGGATTAACCCTGGATTTGCCGAGGAGCCTGGACCCCTGGATCTCGTGAGTATAATTTCTTCAACAGGTACCCCTTGGATTCTACTGGAGAAGAGGACCGACCTGCGTGGGAACTTAAGGTAAGTATGTATGTATGTATGTGTGTGTGTATGTATGTATGTAATAAAATTATACTTTCACGGTGTGTGTGTCTTGTCTTGTTTTGGGTATTTTTTTAGTAGTAGTACTACAGGTACCAGCGGGCCCGTTTTTCCGTCGCATGCTGGTACTTGTGGTTCTCCAAGTACCAGCATGCGGGGGAGGCTTGCTGGGCCTTGTAGTACTGCTACTAAAAACAATATCTTTTCTTTTACAACAAAGGCTATCAGCCTCCCCATCCGCAGCCCATTGGATGGGGGGGGACAGCCTCGGGCTTCACCCCTGGCCCTTGGGTGGCTGGGGAGGGGGGACCCCTTGATTGAAGGGGTCCCCACTCCCCCAGGGTACCCCGGCCAGGGGTGACTAGTTGGATTTTTGATGCCACGGCCGCAGGGCACTATATAAAAGTGACCCCCGGCTGTGGCATTATCTGTCCAGCTAGTGGAGCCCGGTGCTGGTTTTAAAAATACGGGGGACCCCTACTCTTTTTGTCCCCCGTATTTTTGGGACCAGGACCAGGCGCAGAGCCCGATGCTGGTTGCTTAAATATGGGGGAACCCCTGTCATTTTTTTCCCCACATTTCTGCAACCAGGATCGGCTCAAAGAGCCCGAGGCTGGTTATGCTTAGGAGGGGGGACCCCACGCAATTTTTTTTTTAAAAATAAGGACTTTCCCACCCCTTCCCACTGATATACATGCACGGATCTCATGGATCCGTGCATGCCTATCCAATCACGAATAAAAAAAAAAGGTCTGTTTTTTTTTAGCACTTTTTTACGAGTTGTAATTTTTCACGGCAGTGTTTGTTCTTTTTTTGCTTTGCACTTCTTAGTAAATGACCGAGATTCATACTTAAACAGACGCGTTTTGACCGATGGTGTATTCATTCGTAATTTTTTACCTGAACTTGCAAAAAATTACGAATACCCTCATCACTGCCGTGATTAGTGCTTAGTAAATTACCGAGATGACACTTTGATGAAAAAACGGCATCTCGGTCAAAATCGGGAGCTTAGTAAATTTCCCCCTAAGGGGTACATTTACTAAGATTCGTATTTTCCAAAAATCATGTCCAAGTACAATTACGAATGACATCGACAGTGCAAAATTGCAACTTTTTGAATTGATTACGACTAATTTACTAAGCTGTCGTATTCGTAATTTCCGTTTCTTCCGATGTCGATGTCATTCGTGCTTTTCTGCTATAGATTGCGGCCGCGTTTGCTATTTCGCGGCCGCGTTGTTGTGTTTTTTTTACGACTGCGTCACAAGTCTGTTACGGCAGTGATTTGGAAATTGCTGCCGCGTTTTTACTCCTAAGTTTCGTTTACGTCACGCGGCCGTGATTGGTTGTATTCGTGAAGGAGGAGTGTCTGTGCAGATTAGTATAAAACCGCCCCAAACACTCCGCACCTCGTGGGTTTAGCTAGTGGAGAGGAGAGAGGAAGGTGTATTTGGGTTTGGTGGAGTTTTTGGTGGATTTGGAGAGGAGTTTGGTGATTGTTGAGTGCTGTACTGTGTGTGTTAGTAGTCTTGTGATATTTGTAGTATTGTTTTTTCACAGTTTGTCTATTTTTTTGTCCTTGTTTTTTTTTTACAGTCTTTTGTCATTGTTTGTGAGTGAGTGAGTGAGCGTGTGTGTTGGCTGTGTGGTGTGTAGTAGGAGTAGTGGAGGAGTGTGTTTTGTGTTTTGATTTTTCAGTGTTTTTTGTTGTTTGTCATGTCCGACTCAGAGGTCAGTGTGGTGGCGGAGGTTAGTGAGGTGGAGGCTGGTAGTGAGGTGGAGGCTGGTAGTGAGGTGGAGGCTGGTAGTGAGGTGGAGGGGGGTAGTGAGAGGGAGGAGGTTAGTGAGGAGGAGGAGGAGGGGGTGCCTGTTGCTGTATTTTCCAGTGATAGTGATGGTGTTGTGGCTCCGCAGCCACGCACCACTACCAAGACTGGCAGGAATATAAAGTTCAGCTATGCTGAAAACATGGCTTTGGTGCGTGAGTTGATGAAGCACCATCGCCAATTGTTTGGTCAGGATGCTGCCAAGGTGTCCTCCCGCAGGAAGTCTGTCCTGTGGGGTCAAGTCATACTTGCTGTGAATAGTGAGGGTGTGGTGAGGCGGACTGAGGACACGTGCCGCAAGCGATTTTATGATATTAAGCGGCGTGTCAAGGCCAAGATGGCCAAAGAGGCCAAATCGGCACGTAAAACCGGAGGTGGGCCACCTTTCCGTGCAAGCTATCGGGACTGGGAGGAGCCTGTGCGGGCATTGATTCCTGCCGAAGTGGTGTCTGCTACTCATGTCCGGGATTCGGACCGACCCACGCAGGATGGTAAGTTTGATTTGTTAGATTGTTTTAAAAATGTCCACTAAATGTTGAAAATGTCATTTTTAAAGTGTGTTTTTTTAGTAAAAAACATAATGCAGGCCTATGCTCCCTTAAGGTGTGTTTGTGTTTAGAATGTGCTTTTTTCACCTTGCCTAGCCTATTTATTCAATTATTTTTAGTGCTAAAACATGTGCACTGTTTTTTATAAATTAAAGCGTTTTTTTTTTGTTTAAATTTTTGGCGATAATGCTTGAACATCTGTGTTGTCTGCTTTAAGAAAAATGTTTTGTTTTTTTTTTTTTTTAAAGAAAAGCGGTGCAATTTTTGACACATTACATTATTTAAACATTTGCAAGTAGTCAATCTCTGCAATATATGAGTCAAAAATCAAAAAATTAACATATTTATTGTGTGCCACATCATGGACATTTGGATATTCTACTCAAAAGCATGAAGCTAGAAGCTCTTAAGCGTACAAAATGTGTTTAAACAATACCTAATAGATGGTTACAGTACAATAATGCTTTGCAGTGGTTGTTTTTACACAAAGCATGGTAATAATGTTTGGCTCCCTTTTTCAACAGTCACACAGACCAGCCGCCCAGACAGGCCACAGACAAGTCAGGATGAGGCTGGGATTGCAAGTAAGTCTTCACTGTAGTCACATATTCTGAAAACACATAGAAGTACAAAAAATTAATTTTATAATTTGCACATAGGTTCTGCTTCTGGAAGCCGAGCTCATGTAAGGCGCCCATCACAGGGCTTGGGCCACTTACCCAGGAGGCCAAGCAAGACACGGCGTCTTGGCTCGGATTCTGCGGCTCCATCATCCCCACCCAGGCGAAGACTTTCCACAGTGTCACCCCAGCCACCACTGGCACTATTGGCGAGTTCTCAGAGTGATGAGCCCCGATCACCTCCGTTATCTGGTGAGTAAAATCAGAAATAAAACACATAAGCAATAATATACACAGTACAGTTAATATGTTGTTTGTTGGTTTGGAGTTTACATGTTTTCCCGAACAAGCAATGTGTTGTTCCGTCTTCAATTGCTAAAGGTGCTTTAAAAATATTATATAAGGTCTTAGTGGATGTTCTCGACAACATCTTTTGTATAAAAGTTCATATTTTTAATAAAATTAAGCACACACACGTGCACATTTATTAAAAATAGTAAGACAATTAATTTTTAAAATAAATTATAAATAAAAATTTAGTGTTCCCACCTCGCACCTGTCCAGTATGTAGATGGCTTACTTGCTCGGCTCCTCTGGACTAGACAGGTAAGTAGTCTATATCGTGGTCAGGGGAGGGAATCTAACAGTGTAATGCTGTGGAGGGGAGTTAGTTAGGTGAGGATTATGCAAATCTGTCTATGTTTGCGGCTGTGTTGGTATATATTTTTTAATAGATTAAAAATATTAAAAGTTGTTAAAATCAAGTGTAAAACAATCAAAAATGGAGTATTAGGAATGTAGTAATGTGTAGCATTAGCCTTGTTTAAATAAAAAACATAAAACATTGCATGTTGCCCACCCCATACAGAGCACAGCATGATGGCCGACGTGGACCAGCAGGGCCAAGACCAACAGCAAACCATCACACTGCAACTTACACCTGTTGAGCCAAGCCAGCCAATACAGTTGCAGGATATACCCCAAGCATCCATCAGTCCCCAACTGGCACAAGCTCCGCCCCCAAGCCAAATTCCAGATGATTTTTGGGCCAGTTGGACAAGCCAACAGGCCCAAAGCAATGCCAGCCTGACCAAACATACACAACACCTTGCCAGTCTGCCCCATCATCTACCGCGTATTAGTCGCAACTCGGGCAGACTGATAGTACAAGTTGGGCGAATGGCTACCTCAATGGAGCAAATTAGGGCTGACAACAGCCAAATGCTTGCACATTTATCCCGAATCATAGATGAGCAACAGCGCCATCAGCAGGCCCTCGTTCAGCTCATTCAACACAATCAAGTGGTGAATGAGACCTTATCCAGGATTGTAGCCAGCCACACTGCTACTAACACTCAGCTGATTGCCAGCCTAAATAATTTAAGCAGCAATATTTCTTTGATGGGAGCTCAGCAAGTAACCTCCAGCTCGGGGACCACGACCCCTATCCAAACGCCAGTAACCTCCCCTGTTCGGCGTTCCTCAAGAGCACGTGCCAGTGATCCAGCACCCAGCACACACAAGCGCAAAAAGTAACAACAATGTTAATTAACAAATAAAATTTGGTATTTGACAAACACACAACTTCCTGTGTCCGTCTCCAACATTGTCGAAGCAGCTCGGTATGTATGTATGTTTTTCATGGGAAATGACTGAAAATGTTTTTTTAGCATAAACTAAGCACAATGTACACTCCACTCTAAACAACAAACAGTAAGTTACAAAAAACACAATAGAAAGTAGTGCAAAGTGTTTAGTCAAGGATAATTACAGCCTAATAAAACTGACCTGTAAAATATCGCTGGATCACTTCTTGCCGTACCTGCCTCCCTACATTTGTACTCACACTGTCACCAGATGGATCTAACTCCTCTGCTTGCTGACTGCTTTCTCCCTCATCATGTGCAAGATGTTGACTTAAACACAGATTATGGAGAAAACAGCAGCAGAACACAATTCTAGTCACCTTTGAGGGACTATACAACAAAAGGCCGGCAGATTTATCCAGACACCGAAACCGTGCCTTCAGCACACCAAAACATCTTTCTATCACATTCCGCGTAACCTTATGTGCATGATTGTAACTGTGTTCAGCAGGAGAATCAGGTTGGGACAATGGAGTAAGGAGCCAAGAGTAGCAGCCGTAACCACCATCACCTGAAAAACAGATATAGTCAACATTAGTACATATGTAAGATTATTCTTTCACTTCATCCAAACTCTAGTTTGTGGTTAAAAGACATACACACAAAACATTTAAAACATACCCAACAGCCAGCCATCAGGCATTTGTCCGTCCTCAAATTTATCAAAGAGCGATGACTGACTGAGGATGAAGGAGTCATGGCAGCCACCAGGGTAACCTGCAACAACACTCATAATTTTTATGTTTGCATCACAGACCACCTGGACATTAGTTGATTGTGCCAGATGCCTATTAGTATATATATATTGGCGTCCCTTAGGTGATCTCAGCTGAACGTGTGTGCAATCTATGGCCCCCAGCACATTGGGCATGCCAGCAAGCTCATAGAAAGCTACCCTGACAGCACTCCACTCCGACTCCTCGGTAGGGAAGCAGATTGAGGCTTTAATGTGTGGCTCCAACACATCCAAAACCTGAGTGGACATTCAAGAAGCTAAGGTGAGTGTCATGTTAGGTATTCTCTACAATACTGTGTTGTTTCAACTTCCAGAAGCAACACTTAGACATAACCGCATATGTATTTTTAGACTCACCTGCATCAAATATCTTGAAAAGGTGGGCTGTGAGATACCAATGACGTCGCCTGCCACAGCCTGGAAGCTCCCAGTAGCCATAAAGTGTAACACAGCCAGGAGTTTGTGTAGGCCTGAGACAGAGCGAGAGCGTGCTGTCTCAGGGTCTATGCCCAGTTTGACAAGGTCATACAGGTGGAAAATGTTGTTTCTATTTAGGCGGAACATCTGTATGACCCTATCATCGGACAATGCATTTAAGTTTAAACGCCCTCTAAAAAAACGAGGCTGGCGCAGCCTCCGCGGTACCTGGACAACCTGTTGACCATGTTCACTTACCTGGGCCTGATTCCTGGAAGCCTCATGGAGCAGTCTAAGGTATCCCACAGCAAACAAAAAACCATTGCCACACACCACAGCCGCCATTTCAGAGTGAGAGAAGTTCAGAATGTGCCTGAAACACTTTTATAGGGCCAAACATTCAGGTGTGAGTAATGGATAATTGAGTACACATGTAAACGCGGTTTTCAAAGGCTGGCGCGTTTTTTTTTAGGAAAAAATTACGAATTGTAATTTTTCGCGGCCGCGAATGCATTTTTGCGGCAGCAATTACAATTACGAATGGTTAGTAAATGACCGAGATTCATATCTAAACAGGCGTAATTTGACCGATGGTGTATTCATTCGTAATTTTTTTGTTGGACTTGCAAAAAATTACGAATGCCCTCATCACTGCCGTGATTATTGCTTAGTAAATTACCGAGATGACACTTTGATGAAAAAACGGCATCTCGGTCAAAATCGGGAGCTTAGTAAATTTACCCCTAAGTCTCTGTAGTGTGTAGTTAAATGGAAGCAGACATTGCTGTGCAGAGTGCTGATCCCGCCCGCCAGACGTCATGAAGAGGGCGGGGCTTACAGTGAGGAAGTGCTGCACACTGACAGCCCACCGAGTACGAGCAGCTCTACACAGCCTGCAGCTAAACAGACTGTGAAAGGGGACTGTTTCTCAGCGCTACCCGATCGGAGCTAAGCTCCGATCGCGGTAGCCGGCCTGGTGGAGGAGAAAGTCAGCCCTCTGAGGGGACAAAGGGGCCAGCCTACCAGGAACTGGCATGGTGTCCCGGCGTCCCAATCCGCCCCTGCGTGTCGGCGTCTGTATCTGCCATCTGAGGTAGCGGGCGTTTTAGAGCCCCTGATGGTCTTTGAGACGCCTGGACAGGCACAAGCTGAGTAGCCGGCTGTCTCATGTCATCAACCGTCTTTTGTAAAGAGCTGACACTTTCACGTAATTCCTTCCATAAGCCCATCCACTCAGGTGTCGACTCCCTAGGGGGTGACATCTCCATTATAGGCAATTGCTCCGCCTCCACATCATTTTCCTCCTCATACATGTCGACACAGTCGTACCGACACACAGCACACACACAGGGAATGCTCTGATAGAGGACAGGACCCCACTAGCCCTTTGGGGAGACAGAGGGAGAGTATGCCAGCACACACCAGAGCGCTATATATATGTTGGGATAACACTATACAGAGTGTTTTTCCCCTTATAGCTGCTGTTTATATTATACTGCGCCTAATTAGTGCCCCCCCCCCCTCTTGTTTTACCCTTTTCTGTAGTGCAGGACTGTAGGGGAGAGTCAGGGAGACGTCCTTCCAGCGGAGCTGTGAGGGGAAATGGCGCCAGTGTGCTGAGGAGATAGGCTCCGCCCCCTTCTCGGCGGCCTTTTCTCCCGCTTTTTTCAGGAATCTGGCAGGGGTTAATATACATCCATATAGCCCTGGGGGCTATATGTGATGTATTTTAGCCAGCCAAGGTGTTCATATTGCTGCTCAGGGCGCCCCCCCCCAGCGCCCTGCACCCATCAGTGACCGGAGCGTGTGGTGTGCATGAGGAGCAATGGCGCACAGCTGCAGTGCTGTGTGCTACCTTGGTGAAGACTGATGTCTTCTGCCGCCGATTTTCCGGACTTCTTCTTGCTTCTGGCTCTGTAAGGGGGCCGGCGGCGCGGCTCTGGGACCGGACTCCGAGGCTGGGCCTGTGTTCGGTCCCTCTGGAGCTATTGGTGTCCAGTAGCCTAAGAAGCCCAAGCTGGCTGCAAGCAGGCAGGTTCGCTTCTTCTCCCCTTAGTCCCTCGATGCAGTGAGCCTGTTGCCAGCAGGTCTCACTGAAAATAAAAAACCTAAAACTAACTTTTCCTAAGAAGCTCAGGAGAGCCCCCTAGATTGCACCCAGCTCGGTCGGGCACAAAAATCTAACTGAGGCTTGGAGGAGGGTCATAGGGGGAGGAGCCAGTGCACACCAGGTAGTCCTAAAGCTTTTCTTTTGTGCCCAGTCTCCTGCGGAGCCGCTATTCCCCATGGTCCTTACGGAGTTCCCAGCATCCACTAGGACGTCAGAGAAATAATGTTTTCACTCGCTGTGTTCTTTTTAATTTTGTATTTATGATGATGTAATGCCTGGACCTCGCCACTGGTATTGCACAAGACGGGATGCCGCTGTCGGCATACTGACATCCAGCATCTCGTCTGCCGAGATATTGTATGTATCCCATACCTCATAGTCCCAATATAGGGGGTCGTTCCGACCCGATCACTTGCTGCAGTTTATCGCAGCGATCGGGTCGGAATTGCGCATGCGCCAGCGCCGCATTGCGCCGGCACATGCCGGAAGGCCGAAGGCAGTCGTTTCCCTGCAGACGCCTCTGCCTGATTGACAGGCAGAGGCAGTCGCTGGGCAGGAGGGGGCGGCGCGGCTGCGTTTGGCCGCCGTTATGGAGGTGCGGTCCGGCCAACGCAGGCGTGACCGGACCGTGCGGGGGGCAGGCCGCAGCGGCTGCGTGATATCACACGCAGCCAATACGGGCCGGGGAGCGACGAGTAGCTCCCGGCCAGCATGCTAAAGTTGCACTGGGCAGGAGCTACTCCTAAAGTGCAAAAGCATCGCCTCTGTGTGATGCTTTTGCACTTCTGCGGGGGTGCTGGCACTGACATGCGGGGCGAGATAGCCCTGTGCCATGTCTATTGTCATGATCGTAGCCCTGCAAAATTTTGCAGGGCTACGATCAACTCAGAATGACCCCCATAGTACTTCTGGTATTTCTATCAGTGTGACACGTCCATACTCTTCTAGTAAGTTTATATTTATGATATGTATTCATACTTTGGATTTCTTGGTTTTGTATAATATTGTAGCATTATGTTGCTAGATTACAGCACAATTAAGTGTGGATTAATGAGAGCTACATGTTTTCCACCTATGGACAATCAGTAATATTGCTATATATACCCCCATGTTACATTCACTGTCATTTCCACCTTTTGAAAAAGCCGCCGGTGTATGGAGAAACGCGTTGAGGATACGGAGGATACTACCAACAGTCTTTACATTTCTTCAAGTAATTTGTTCAAGTAAAACTGATGTTCTGTCTGCTGTATATGGAACAATGGGCCTAATTCAGATCTGTTCGTCAGATAGTCACCGCCTATAGGGGAGTGTATTTTAGCTGTGGAAGTATGCGATCGCATGTGAAGCCGCCCTGTACAAAAACAGTTTGTGCAGTTTCTGAGTAGGTCTGACCTTACTCAGCCGCTGCGATCACTTCAGCCTGTTCGAGGCCGGAATTGACGTCAGACACCCGCCCTGCAAACGCTTGGACACGCCTGCTTTTCTCCACACACTCCCTGAAAATGGTAAGTTGTCACCCACAAACGCCCTCTTCCTGTCAATCTCCTTGCGATCGGCTGTGCGAATGGATTCTTCATTAAATCCATCGCACAGCGACGATCTGCTTTGTACCCATACGACGCACCTGCACAGTGCAGTGCATACGCATACGCAGTAGTGCCCTGATCGCAGCACAGCGAAAAACGCTAGCGAGCGAACAGATCTGAATTAGGCCCAATGTGCATTCTGCTGCTCTTTCTCTACTTACCTGCAGGTAGCCGCTGTACAAAGGATGCTGTGAAGGACAGCGGGTTATTCTTCCTATGCAGGAATACATGTTACCAATGCCGGCCCTGAGTGTATACGCACTGCACCTGTGGTTGAGACGACCTTATGGGATCTGCTTATCAGCATCACTATTGGGCCCTACACACTCTGCGATATCTTTGAAAGATATGAACGATATAGTTCAAAGATGAACGATAAATCGTTCATATCTATCATTGCGTCCCCACAATCGTTCATCGTTGAACGATCATCGTTTAAACATGCAAGCCAATTTGTACTATATTGATGTATGTAATATCAAATCGTCCAAATCAGCCATAGATATTGGGGGTCATTCCGAGTTGTTCGCTAGCTGCTTTCGTTCGCTGCACAGCGATCAGGCAAAAAATCGGCACTTCTGCGCATGCGTATGCGGCGCAATGCGCATCGTATTATTACAACGAACAATGTAGTTTCACACAAGGTCTAGCAAAGCTTTTCAGTTGCACTGCTGGCCGCAGAGTGATTGACAGGAAGAGGGCGTTTCTGGGTGTCAACTGACCGTTTTCAGGGAGTGTTCGTAAAAACGCAGGCGTGCCAGGAAAAACGCAGGCGCAGCTGGGCTAACGCACGGTGTGTTCGTCACGTCAAAACAGGAATTGAATAGTCTGAAGTGATCGCAAGCGCTGAGTAGGTCTGAAGCTACTCTGAAACTGCACAAAATTATTTTGTAGCCGCTCTGCGATCCTTTCGTTCGCACTTTTGCTAAGCTAAAATACACTCCCAGTGGGAGGCGGCATAGCGTTTGCACGGCTGCTAAAAACAGCTAGCGAGCGAACAACTCGGAATGACCACCATTGTCCAGTGTGTATGCTTAAAATCGCTAAAGGAAAATCAGCCAACGATAATATTTTTGGTCAGTAACATAGGCAAAATTGCAAAGTGTGTAGGGCCTATGGGGGTCATTCCGACCTGATCGCTCACTGCAGTTTGTCGCAGCGCAGCGATTGGGTCAGAACTGCGCATGCACCGGCGCATGGCAGTCGCCGGTGGCCAGCGATCGCCTCTGAGACAGAGGCGGTCGCTGGGCGTTAGGGGGCTGAACGCCGGCGTTAAGCCACTGTTTAGTAGGCGCAGTCCGACCAACGCAGGCGTGGCCGGACCATTGGGGGGCGTGCCACGTCGGCTGCGAGACGTCTCACGCAGCCGCTGCGGCCAGCGGCAGCGACACACAACTTCCGGCCAGCCGCAGGAGCTGCACTGGCTGGGAGTTACTCCACAAACACAAAGGTATCGCCTCTGTGCGATGCTATTGTATTTGTGCGGGAGACGGGGGGGAGGGCGGCACTGACATGTGGGGTGGACTAGCCCTGTGCTGGGCGTCCCCCCGCATGTCAGGGAAGATGATCGTAGCTGTGCTAAATTTAGCAGGGCTACGATCAACTCGGAATGACCCCTATATCACCGGTGAGACCGAGAAGATATTGTAGAACTGAAAGGTCCTCCGTTTGTTGGTGAACATTTGCCACTTATCAATATTCTCCCCAGTGCTGGCTTACAACCACTTAGGATACAGGTGCCCACTAACTATTTCTGGTCACGTCTGCCCAGCCAGGTTTTATTTAACATCCAGCATAGACTCTCACAATTGGAACTAACACACTGCAGCACTGTGGGTGCAGCCAGGACCTTCTATTTCCATCATGTTGGTAGTCCACTGCAGTCACACTTACCATTGCTGTGTATTCCGCCATAGTATGCATTATCCAGCCAAGCCAGACGTATGGAATTGCTGGACCCACGATAACGGTCTGATATTATTTTAAATTATCATCAGGGGACTTGTGTGCAACATTCACACACCTATGACTTACTGTATCTACACATCCTTCCACCAGTATCATACCAAGAGCTCCTATCAGTTGAATTATCAGCTCTATTCTGCTATTATCAGTTTTAATACTCATGGCATATGATAAATCTCCCAACTGTCATTTTTCAAACATGACAGTTGGGAGCTGATTGGCTGGAGCATATATATATATTTTTTTTATACGCAACAAGTTTTAAAATTCATTGCCTATTGATAAATCAGCACCTTAATATTACGTAACTCTCATGCTAATGGGAATTGTTTATTAATATTGGTGTGTCCCGGAAGTTATTACACATATTTTAAATAATTATTGTGCATTATGCTATTTTTAATAAATACATAAACATAATTAGTGGGTTTGTATATGTCAGTTTGTTCAGCATACCTTATTTTTCCTTTGTGTTTTTGTGAGGGAATTGGCATTTCTCTCTATAGGATGGCAGCCTTCATACACCAGCATAGTGTGTCCAGGGCTGGCAACAGAAATTTTTGGGCCCCATAGTGATAGCTGTGGGGCCCCACTCAGATTATATGTATATATTTTTTAAAGCGCAACAGAATTTGCTGCGCTATATAAGAAACTGTTTAAAAAATATATATATTTTATTTTTTATTTTATCTCCTTCCTCCCCCAAATACACCACAGTCTGTGTCACACTCTCTCCTTCCTCCCACACACCCCACTGTCTGTCTCTCCCCAATGTCTCCATGCTGCATTCCCAGCTCCCCCACCCCATGCCAAAGCCTTGTATCCCCTCACCAATCCACTCTTTCACCGGGGAGAGACTTACCAGTATCAAGATCCGAACACCACCCAGCGGAGCTGCTGACCAGATCTCGTGACTGCCTGCAATAAAGGCGGACCCTCGTGCCGCACAATCACTGTGTGTGAGAGGCTCCTGTCACTATGAGGTTACGCCTACAGCTCGCTGCCCTATTTTGACAAGACGGTTCACATCCCTGCCAGGCACTAAGCAGAATATACTTAGGGGCCCTCTGATCCTTGGGGCCTAGTACAGGTGTCGCCAGCCCTGAGAGTGTCTGTTCCTTTTGGTGCCAGGACTATTTCCTTGCTTGAGGAATATTTATAAGCATTGTTTTAATGTAAAAATGAGCACTTTCATTTTTAAAAAAATAAGAATTTACTCACCAGTAATTCTATTTCTCGGAGTCCGTAGTGGATGCTGGGAACTCCGAAAGGACCATGGGGAATAGTGGGCTCCGAAGGAGGCTGGGCACTCTAGAAAGATTTATGACTACCTGGTGTGCACTGGCTCCTCCCACCATGACCCTCCTCCAAGCCTCAGTTAGGACACCGTGCCCGGACGAGCAGACATAATAAGGAAGGATTTAGAATCCCGGGTAAGACTCTTACCAGTCACACCAATCACACCGTACAACTCGTGATACTATATCCAGTTTGACAGTATGAAAACAACTGAGCCTCTCAACAGATGGCTCAACAATAACCCTTTAGTTAACAGTAACTATGTACAAGTATTGCAGACAATCCGCACTTGGGATGGGCGCCCAGCATCCACTACGGACTACGAGAAATAGAATTACCGGTGAGTAAATTCTTATTTTCTCTAACGTCCTAGTGGATGCTGGGAACTCCGAAAGGACCATGGGGATTATACCAAAGCTCCCAAACGGGCGGGAGAGTGCGGATGACTCTGTAGCACCGAATGAGAGAACTCCAGGTCCTCCTCAGCCAGGGTATCAAATTTGTAGAATTTTGCAAACGTGTTTGCCCCTGACCAAGTAGCTGCTCGGCAAAGTTGTAAAGCCGAGACCCCTCGGGCAGCCGCCCAAGATGAGCCCACCTTCCTTGTGGAATGGGCATTTACAGATTTTGGCTGTGGTATGCCTGCCACAGAATGTGCAAGCTGAATTGTACTACAAATCCAGCGAGCAATAGACTGCTTAGAAGCAGGAGCACCCAGCTTGTTGGGTGCATACAGGATAAACAACGAGTCAGTTTTCCTGACTCCAGCCGTCCTGGAAACATATTTTTTCAGGGCCCTGACAACGTCCAGCAACTTGGAGTCCTCCAATTCACTAGTAGCCGCCGGCACTACAATAGGCTGGTTCAGATGAAACGCTGACACCACCTTAGGGAGAAATTGGGGACGAGTCCTCAACTCTGCCCTATCCATATGGAAAATCAGATAAGGGCTTTTACATGATAAAGCCGCTAATTCTGACACTCGCCTGGCTGAAGCCAAGGCCAATAACATGACCACTTTCCACGTGAGATATTTCAGATCCACGGTTTTTAGTGGCTCAAACCAATGTGATTTTAAGAATCTCAACATCACGTTGAGATCCCAAGGTGCCACAGGAGGCACAAACGGGGGCTGAATATGCAGTACTCCTTTTACAAAAGTCTGAACTTCAGGTACTGAAGCTAGTTCTTTTTGAAAGAAAATCGACAGAGCCGAGATCTGTACTTTAATGGAGCCTAGTTTTAGGCCCATATCCACTCCTGCTTGCAGGAAATGCAGAAATCGACCTAGTTGAAATTCCTCTGTTGGGGCCTTATTGGCCTCGCACCATGCAACATATTTTCGCCATATGCGGTGATAATGCGTTGCCGTAACATCTTTCCTGGCCTTAATAAGCGTAGGAATGACTTCTTCCGGAATACCCTTTTCCTTTAGGATCCGGTGTTCAACCGCCATGCTGTCAAACGCAGCCGCGGTAAGTCTTGGAACAGACAGGGCCCCTGCTGTATCAGGTCCTGTCTGAGCGGTAGAGGCCAAGGGTCCTCTGAGAGCATCTCTTGAAGTTCCGGGTACCACGCTCGTCTTGGCCAATCCGGAACCACGAGAATTGTGTTTACTCCTCGCTTTCTTATTATTCTCAATACCTTTGGAATGAGAGGCAGAGGAGGGAACACATAAACCGACTGGTACACCCACGGTGTCACTAGAGCGTCCACAGCTATCGCCTGAGGGTCCCTTGACCTGGCGCAATATCTTTTTAACTTTTTGTTGAGACGGGACGCCATCATGTCCACCTGTGGTTTTTCCCAACGGTTTACCAGCATCTGGAAGACTTCTGGGTGAAGTCCCCACTCTCCCGGGTGGAGGTCGTGTCTGCTGAGGAAGTCTGCTTCCCAGTTGTCCATCGGAGAATTCTTGTGGCTTCTGCCATCGCCATCCTGCTTCTTGTGCCGCCCTGTCGATTTACATGGGCGACTGCCGTGATGTTGTCTGACTGGATCAGCACCGGCTGGTGTAGGAGCAGGGCTTTTGCTCGACTTAGGGCATTGTAGATGGCCCTTAGTTCCAGAATATTTATGTGAAGGGAAGTCTCCTGACTCGACCATAGTCCTTGGAAGTTTCTTCCCTGTATGACTGCCCCCCAGCCTCGAAGGCTGGCATCCGTGGTCACCAGGACCCAGTCCTGTATTCCGAACCTGCGGCCCTCTAGAAGATGGGCACTCTGCAGCCACCACAGTAGAGACACCCTGGTTCTTGGAGACAGGGTTATTAAGCGATGCATCTGAAGATGCGATCCGGACCACTGGTCCAACAGGTCCCACTGAAAGATTCTGGCATGGAACCTGCCGAAGGGAATTGCTTCGTAAGAAGCCACCATCTTCCCCAGGACCCGTGTGCAGTGATGCACTGATACCTGTTTTGGTTTTAGGAGGTCTCCGACTAGAGATGACAACTCCCTGGCTTTCTCCTCCGGGAGAAACACTTTCTTCTGGACTGTATCCAGAATCATACCCAGGAACAGTAGCCGTGTCGTCGGAACCAGCTGTGACTTTGGGATATTCAGAATCCAGCCGTGCTGGTGCAGCACCTCCTGAGATAGTGCTACTCCCACCAACAACTGTTCCTTGGACCTCGCCTTTATTAGGAGATCGTCCAAGTACGGGATAATTAAAACTCCCTTTCTTCGAAGGAGTATCATCATTTCCGCCATAACCTTGGTAAATACCCTCGGTGCCGTGGACAGTCCAAACGGCAGCGTCTGGAATTGGTAATGGCAATCCTGTACCACAAATCTGAGGTACTCCTGGTGAGGATGGTAAATGGGGACATGTAGGTAAGCATCCTTGATGTCCAGGGATACCATGTAATCCCCCTCGTCCAGGCTTGCAATAACCGCCCTGAGCGATTCCATCTTGAACTTGAATTTCTTTATGTACGTGTTCAAGGATTTCAAATTTAGAATGGGTCTCACCGAACCGTCCGGTTTCGGTACCACAAATAGAGTGGAATAATAACCCCAGCCTTGTTGAAGTAGGGGTACCTTGATTATCACCTGCTGGGAATACAGCTTGTGAATTGCCGCTAGCACCGCCTCCCTGTCTGAGGAAGCAATCGGCAAGGCAGATTTTAGGAACCGGTGGGGTGGGGACGCCTCGAATTCCAGCTTGTACCCCTGAGATACTATTTGCAGGATCCAGGGATCCACCTGTGAGCGAACCCACTGATCGCTGAAATTTTTGAGGCGACCCCCCACCGTACCTGGCTCCGCCTGTGGAGCCCCACCGTCATGCGGCGGACTTGGAATAAGAAGCGGGGGAGGACTTTTGCTCCTGGGAACCTGCTGTTTGTTGCAGCCTTTTTCCCCTACCTCTGCCTCTGGACAGAAAGGACCCGCCTTTTCCACGCCTGTTTTTCTGGGTCCGGAAGGACTGAACCTGATAAAACGGCGCCTTCTTAGGCTGTGAGGGGACATGGGGTAAAAATGCTGACTTCCCAGACGTTGCTGTGGAAACTAGGTCCGAGAGACCATCCCCAAATAATTCCTCACCCTTATATGGTAACACTTCCATGTGCTTTTTTGAATCCGCATCTCCTGTCCACTGGCGAGTCCATAAGCCTCTCCTAGCAGAAATGGACAATGCACTTACTTTAGATGCCAGTCGGCAGATTTCCCTCTGTGCATCTCTCATATATAAGACTGAGTCTTTTATATGGTCTATGGTTAGCAGAATAGTGTCCCTGTCTAGGGTGTCAATATTTTCTGACAGGGAATCTGACCACGCAGCGGCAGCACTGCACATCCAAGCTGACGCAATAGCTGGCCTAAGTATAATGCCTGTGTGTGTATATACAGACTTCAGGATCGCCTCCTGCTTTCTATCAGCAGGTTCCTTGAGGGCGGCCGTATCCGGAGACGGTAGTGCCACCTTTTTAGACAAACGTGTGAGCGCTTTATCCACTCTAGGGGGTGTTTCCCAACGTGACCTATCCTCTGGCGGGAAAGGGAACGCCATTAGTACCTTCTTAGGAATTACCAATTTTTTATCAGGGAAAGCCCACGCTTCTTCACACACTTCATTTAATTCATCTGATGGGGGAAAAACTACGGGTAGTTTTTTCTCTCCAAACATAATACCCTTTTTAGTGGTACCTGTAGTTATATCAGAAATGTGTAACACCTCTTTCATTGCCTCAATCATGCAGTGAATGGCCTTAGTGGGCATCAGGTTAGACTCATCGTCGTCGACACTGGTGTCAGTATCAGTGTCGACATCTGGGTCTGCTTGAGGTAGCGGGCGTTTTAGAGCCCCTGATGACCCATGCGACGCCTGGGCAGGCACGAGCTGAGAAGTCGGCTGTCCCACATTTGGCATGTCGTCGATTTTCTTATATAGGGGGTCTATACGTGCACTCATTACTTTCCATAAGCCCATCCACTCAGGTGTCTGCCCCGCAGGGGGTGACATCCCTTCTAAAGGCATCTGCTCCGCCTCCACATCATTATCCTCATCAAACATGTCGACACAGCCGTACCGACACACCGCACACACACAAGGAATGCTCCGAATGAGGACAGGACCCACAAAAGCCCTTTGGGGGGACAGAGTGAGAGTATGCCAGCACACACCAGAGCGCTATATAATGCAGGGACTAACTGAGTTATGTCCCCTATAGCTGCTGTTTTATATAATATATATATTGCGACTAAATTTAGTGCCCCCCCCCTCTCTGTTTTTACCCTGTTCTGTAGTGTAGACTGCAGGGGAGAGCCAGGGAGCTTCCTTCCAGCGGATCTGTGAAGGAGAAACGGCGCCAGTGTGCTGCAGGAGATAGCTCCGCCCCTTTTCCGCGGCCTATTCTCCCGCTTTTTTCCATATTCTGGCAGGGGTATTTTCCACATATATAGCCTCTGGGACTATATATTGTGGAGTTTTTGCCAGCCAAGGTGTTTTTATTGCTTCTCAGGGCGCCCCCCCCAGCGCCCTGCACCCTCAGTGACCGGAGTATGAAGTGTGTATGAGGAGCAATGGCGCACAGCTGCAGTGCTGTGTGCTACCTTGGTGAAGACTGATGTCTTCTGCCGCCGTTTTTCCGGACCTCTTCTTGCTTCTGGCTCTGTAAGGGGGACGGCGGCGCGGCTCCGGGACCGAACACCAAGGACTGGGCCTGCGGTCGATCTCTCTGGAGCTAATGGTGTCCAGTAGCCTAAGAAGCCCAATCCGGCTGCAAGCAGGCGAGTTCACTTCTTCTCCCCTTAGTCCCTCGCTGCAGTGAGCCTGTTGCCAGCAGGTCTCACTGAAAATAAAAAACCTAAATCTATACTTTCTTTCTAAGGGCTCAGGAGAGCCCCTAGTGTGCATCCAACCTCGGCTCGATCTAACTGAGGCTTGGAGGAGGGTCATAGTGGGAGGAGCCAGTGCACACCAGGTAGTCATAAATCTTTCTAGAGTGCCCAGCCTCCTTCGGAGCCCGCTATTCCCCATGGTCCTTTCGGAGTTCCCAGCATCCACTAGGACGTTAGAGAAATATAGGCCCTCATTCCGAGTTGTTCGCTCGGTAAATTTCATCGCATCGCAGCGATTTTCCGCTTAGTGCGCATGCGCAATGTTCGCACTGCGACTGCGCCAAGTAAATTTGCTATGCACTTAGTAATTTTACTCACGGCTTTTTCATCGTTCTGGCGATCGTAATGTGATTGACAGGAAATGGGTGTTACTGGGCGGAAACAGGCCGTTTTATGGGCGTGTGGGGAAAAACGCTACCGTTTCCGGAAAAAAACGCAGGAGTGGCCGGAGAAACGGAGGAGTGTCTGGGCGAACGCTGGGTGTGTTTGTGACGTCAAACCAGGAACGACAAGCACTGAACTGATCGCAGATGCCGAGTAAGTCTGGAGCTACTCAGAAACTGCTACGAGGTGTGTAATCGCAATATTGCGATTACTTCGGTCGCAATTTTAAGATGCTAAGATTCACTCCCAGTAGGCGGCGGCTTAGCGTGAGCAACTCTGCTAAAATCGCCTTGCGAGCGATCAACTCGGAATGAGGGCCATAGATCACTGTAGCAGTCTTAAGAGGAATCATGTTATTTCCTTTATTATTAATTTGCTGTTTAAGGAATTGCTGTTTTAATACTGGAAGCTCTTGTCTTTTGGCACTGGATTAGGTTTCAGTTTACTTCAGTTTTTATTAGTTGGGAGCTCGATCAAATTGGGGTGCTGCTCATTTTTAGACCCCTTGGCGATGGGGACTATTCATGGAGACAAGTTGGCTACATGCTGTGGTCTGAGCCTGTATTGGAGAGGATGCTGCTATATGTAGAAATAATAAATGTATATAGACTTATGGCTCATGCATTTCTTTTTCTACCAGAACAGCAAAGTCTGTTTCAGCCAGAAATAAAGATCCTGATGCACCTCCAGCTGGAATAGAATAAGTATGAACACTCTGCCGGTCTGTTTATTTCAATGGAACATTTAAGATGTGGGAAGTGCCATGGTCTAAGACAGGGGTGGAGCCATACAAAAATCAACTTAAAAATGACCCTGCCAATCCACCCCCACCCAAACCCCCTCCAAGCAGTTATGCGCCTTAGTGGTACAGAGTGCGTGCACCAAAAAAAAAGTGGCACCAATTAAAATGGGACGTGAAACACATCTGCCCCCCAATAGTGCAGTGCCAGATACACAAATGCCCCACCCCACTGTGCTGTTCACCGCTGCTGCTGTGTCAGGGGAGGAAAGCACAGCGTGCGCCTCTCTGGCCCCTTAGTGCTCAGTCCGGCGGCGTGTCTCGTCAGGGACCAGGCAGGGCGGAGAGCACAGTTATGTTGGGAGGTGGCAGCAGCAGGAGCATGTAGGACCTCAAACCAGCCGCCGGTTTGTGAGCCAATCGGCTCACGAACCAGCAACTGGTTTAATATCCTACCCGCCGCCAGACATAGTAGCTGCGGTGCTCTCCTCCCTGCCCCGACAGCCGAGACACGCCACTGCCGGACTGATGGACGGCGTGTCTCGCTGACACAGGAGCAGGCCGGAACAAATGGCTTTGCGGGCCTCATACAGCCCAGAGGTTCCCCACCCCTGGTCTAACATCAGAAAGGTCAATGTCTTGCAACAGTGATCTCTGTAGTAAAGTCACCCACCCATCTTTCTGCATAGCTAAAGACAAAGAATATGTATCCTTGTTTGGAATAAAGGAGAGACCAAGGTAGTTTGTAAATCTTTATTACCAAAAATAATTGAGTTACATATTTGCCCAGAATATATATATATTTTCTCTCGCTAACATGCATACTGCCTAGATCTAATCATCAGTAACAATACTACAGTACATAATGGTGTAAGCTGCAGGTTTGGTGCAGATCACTTGCAGCAGCTGCATTTCTCACATCCCTCCTCACACTCGCAGCCCTGGCTGCATTTCTTGCAGTCAGCTGGGCAACAGGAGCAGCAAGCTGTAGGATAGAGAGAGACATTACAGGACTTCAAGGTAAGAAGTTATCCCCCACACCTCATATCACCAACTGTTAATACTAAGCTTCCCTCCAGACAAAAAGCTGCTGTGTGCAGACATTAGGAGCCCGGGTAGATCATTCATAAATCCTTACATATTAACGGAGGAGACACCACATGCTCATAACTGCAGAGATCAGAGAGGCAGGTTTATAGTCTACTCTAAATTAAGGATACTTCGGTGTAGATGTATTATGTATATAGCAGCTGTTATGTTACAGGTGTGCTACCTTGTATACAGCAGCATTAATCGGTAATCGTTCCAGTCTTACAGGAGGGAGAAGAGGTATCAGCGCACATACCACTTCTCCCCCATAATACATCTACCCCTCATTCTTCTACTTCAATTTATCAAACATCATTATTAGGGGATGGGATATCTACTAGGCAGGAAAAGGACACCAGTTATTTCCTATATCATGCAACCTGTAGAGGGGTAGACAGTTTAATCAGATGTCAAGCTCACAGTCAGAGAAGTATTGGTAGTGTTTACCAATACTGCAGTCTATGTGGAATGCCAGCAGCAAGAGCATTGATCCAATGTAATACACACTTCTGTGCATCATTCATAATGTTGACGCCACAATGTCAACAGTGAAAATGTCAGCATCTGTAAATGCTGAACTCTATGGGGTCAGTTTAATTAGACACGAGTTGCCGTGGGAATGCCACCAATAACACGGCAACTCTGCCCCCTTGCAGCTAGATCTCAACCTGAACCTATGAGGCTGCAAACAGAACTCTGCAAGTCTGGAAATACTGTAATTGTGGCATATAGCTGCCGCAAGTACAATAAGTCATAAGTCATGTCTAATCGAATTGATCCCTAGGTGGGATGCAATAGGAGTAAGCCTCTCTTAAAAGGGGTCTATTCATGGCGCAGTGAAAATAAGAGTGGAGAAGTGAGCCAGTAACAAGTGGAGAAGTTGCCCATGGCAACCAATCAGCTGCTATGTATAAATTTATAGAATGACCTTTATAGAGGTTATCTGTGTAATTGAGGAGTGTCCCTGTTTGAATTGGATAGTATAGTATGGCAAGTCTACATATATGGAACATAACCTGAGCAAACCTTTTAATATGAAGCTCAACTAGACATGCCCTGGAAAAATCAGGGGTTCAAGATCGGGTTTGCCATAATATTCCTTAATAATCAGGAAAACAGCAGTTACACAGGTTCTGTGCTAGATTAAAGCCAGGTGAAAATCAGAAATCAACCAACCATAGAACATATATAATTCATATGGGACCCTAATTAACAGGATATTATAGTAACCTTAGTTTAAAATCCACATTGTGAAGACATCGAGGAAGAAACTGCATTTGAACAGAATTCGCTCAATTAGGGGCATAATTTACTAAACATTGGATTTTCAAAACCCTCCATTTTTTTTTTACATGTTTTGCCTACCACATTTGCAAGGAAATGCAAAGTCAGGCTTGTTTTACATTAAGTATGTAATGCCCCTTTAAATGGAAGGCAAAAGCTGTAAAATATATTTGTTTTTGTTAAGGGTTTGGAATATCCAATTTTTTTTTATAAATATTATCCCTTAGTAACAAATAAATCACAAATGACATATGCTTCATGATTCTCTGGAGATCACCAGCACCGTTTCCTGGTCAGACATTAGGAACCAGATACTACTTCGATGGAACAGGTGGTGATGCTAGTTTTTTTTTTTTATTATTTATAGGTCAGAAATATTTAAAAAACAAAACCCAACACCAACATACACACTCACTGCAAGAAAGCTTCATAGAAGCCATGCAAAACAGACTTACCTTTCTTGCAGGACTTGCACTTGCAGTTTTTACACTTGCAGTTACCCTTACAGGAGCAGGGGGCACCTATTTGGGACACAGAACACAGGTTACAAAATTAAGCAAGAATAAAAAAAAAAAAAAAAAAAAAAGGGAGAATTCCCCACAAACATCATTCTAAAGAAAATACATTAGCTGGTTCTAAATTACACCACATTATTTTGTTTTATATCATTTAACATACAAGAACTCCACTAACCTATTCATAAAACAAGATATTCAGAGTACCCATCATAATTAGCTTACTTGCTCCAAGGCCAGAATTATTTCGGCCTACAATTTCAACATCCCCAAATTACCCCAGCTGTACATATGCATACCTGATTCACAGTTACACTCCTGAGGATCCATGATAAGGCTGGGTAGTAAGGTCTCTGTACGGATGTTGGATGTAGCTGTATGCAGTAACTGCCTTTACTGATGCTCTTTTATATGCACCAGGTTCTGTGCTGAGTGCAAAGCAGACAAGTGCAGGAACACGCCCCCACCCGTGACACACATACATACACACACACACCCCCACGTGTGCAGCCACAGTATAAACAAGGACGTGATGTGTGCACTGATTGCAGCTCAGTTTCATTACCAGATGGAGTGCAAAATACATATATTGTACCTGGCATATGATTTGCATGACAGACTAGTGCCATAATAATATCTCATCAATTATTGAAGCAGATCAGACCAAACACAAGAAATAATGAACCCTGCTTGTATTTTAGATGTTCTAGGTCTATTCTGGTTCCTGCCACACACAGTGTTCAAGGAAGTATTGTACATTGGCCCTCATTCCGAGTTGATTGCTCGCTGCCGTTTTTCGCAGCGCAGCAATTAGGTTACTACTGCGCATGCGTATGCACCGAAATGCGCACGTGCGTCGTACGGGTACAAACAGCATCGTTGCTGTGCAATGCTTCTAGCGACGAATCCATTCGCACAACCAATCGCAAGGAGATTGACAGGAAGAAGGCGTTTATGGGTGTCAACTGACCGTTTTCTGGGAGTGGTAGAGAAAACGCAGGCGTGTCCAGACGTTTGCAGGGCGGGTGTCTGGCGGCAATTCCGGGACCTGACAGGCTGAAGTGAGCGCAAGGGCTGAGTAAGTTCAGACCTACTCAGAAACTGCAAAAAACATTTTCGTCCCGCTCGGCTGGACATGCGATCGCACACTTGCAAGTCTGTATTTCCCCTGGTTTTAATCAGCCACAGAACCTGTGTGATTCATGAATGTCCCATTTTAAAGGTATAGGGGCAAATTTATCAATGAGTGATATTCTTGTTATCACTTGTTACGAATAATAAATCATAGTTGCCTTCTTTATGGCTCCTCCCTCAAGGAGGGAGCAACCAGGTCACACAGCAAGGCGGCATGGAGGAGGCAGGTCGGGGGCGTGGTGACTCGATTGCATCATCGTAACCCAGCCTTCACTTTACAATGCCAAAATTACCGGCATTGTAAAGCGGGGGGCAGGGCTATGATGGCGCAATTTAGCACGAATCGTGTTGTCACCCCGCCCACCTGTCCTGTGTGTCGGGATGCCATGGGAGTAAGGGTGGCGGTGAGTGAGGGGTGAGGCGGGGGGAGCAGGATGCGGGAGACTTGCACATTTCCCCAGGGGGTCGGGAGTGCCCCACAATTTTCAGAAGCCTCCCAGCCTTTCCGGGGGAGTAAGCAAGTATGTGATAAATGGTGCCCCAGCCAATCAGCTCCTAACTGTCATGTGTTTGAAAAATGACAATTAGAACCTGATTGGTTGGAGCACCATTTATCATTAGTAATGAGTCATAAGAAGAATATGACTCGTTGATACATTTTCCTCATCGGCCATAAACCATCGAGGGTTGCCAAACCGGCGATGGCCATCCCTAGTCAGAACTGGGAAGGGGACACAGTCAGGCTAGGAAGAAGAGTCAAACAGGTTGAAAGGTGGAGAAGTGTTGGGGCTATGCAGTGATTTTCAATAACCATTAACAGCAGTGGCTCCTTACCTATCTGGCGGGGGGGATCTGGCTGATCTCCACCCGGCTCCCCGATCTTCCAGTGAATAACACCGGGAGGTGGCGCTTTTATTTCTGAGACATGCACGATAGCGCATGTGTGGCATCTCCACGCGTCTTTTCTGGCATGTCTGTCTTCTAAGCAAGCGTTTGAAAAAAAAAATGCAGAAAAAAGGGTTATCACCATTTGATTCCTTCTCACTATGGAATAGTAAACATAAGCGGCCGCTCTCAAGGGTGTATTAAAAAAAGGAGGGGGCCTGTGTGCAGTTTCCATCCAGGCCCTCTCCTATCTAGCAGGAAGCGCAGCTACAGTATATTGACTCTGAGCACTAGGTGGTTCACAGGTATCCAGGAAAATGGCACTATGACCATTTTCCCGGCAAAATTTCCTACTGTACTCAGTACATGTGTGGGTAGTACGGATGGTGTAATGGTTAGCATTTCTGCCTCACAGCTCTGAGGTCATGGGTTCAATTCCCACCATGGCCCTAACTGTGCGGAGTTTGTATATTCTCCCCGTACTTGCGTGGGTTTCCCCCGGGTACTCCGGTTTCCTCCCACAATCCAAAAATATACTGGTAGGTTAATTGGATCCAACAAAAATTAACCCTAGCGTGTGTGTGTGTGTGTGTGTGTGTGTGTGTGTGTGTGTGTGTGTGTGTGTGTGTGTGTGAGAACATGTGGTAGGGAATATAGACTGTAAGCTCCACTGGGGCAATGGACAAAAATTATCTGTAAAGCGCTGCGGAATATGTGTGGCTATATAAATAACTGGTAGTAATAATACTGTACATGCGCAAAAGCTGAGAAAATGGCAGCTGCGCCATTTTACTAGTGATTTGTTCAGCACTGCTGCCGACAATGTGGACTCTGGATGGAGACGTAAGTATTGAAAACATGGGTGCAGTGTGGGCTCCCAGGGGTTCTTATGCACCACACACACTGCCCCATTATAGATACGCCCCAGGCTGCTCTCTTATTACTGTGGGTGTTTGAGCCTATTACATATGGTTGAGGCAGGCCCCCTAAAAGAAGTAGGAGTTTAGAATTACTTAAATGGCTACGACATTAGAATATTGGTGCTGCCATGAACTGTGTATAGTACATATTGTTCCCATGGACAGTGTAAGATGCTTATATTCATATTTGTGCACTGACTTCATATGCTGCTTAGAATTGTTCTAGAATATGCTGTATTTTTTATATATATATATATATATATATATATATATATATATATATCTCAAGTGAATAAATTGCCCATTAGTGTGAATGATTGAGAGGCTGCAGGTTTTTCAGGGGTGGGGATGGGGTTACATTAGAAATGATGTGGGTTAATGGATCAACAATGTTATGGTCAACAGTCAATAGGTCGACACCAAATAGTCAACATGTTTTGGGGCAAAATCATGTTACTATTCCCAATAGATGTCCACGTGGGTAGTAAATCAAGCAAATATTGAGAAAACATGTCAAACCCCCCCTAAAACATGTGTCAACCATTTGTGTGTCGACCATGTTGACCATATGTTATTGACCTATTGACTGTTGACCAATACATTGTCGCTCTATCATACCTTTAGAAAACAGGGGTGAGTCGGCACTGTTTCTTGGTCGTGCAGAGGCCAGTGACTGTCTCCTGACGCAGATTTACTGACCTCGGCACCAAAATTGTGGTGACCATTCTGAGTAACCTTAGAGTTACTTAGATGGCCTATGCCTTCCCGATGGTCGCAACGGTGATCCAATGCTGCATCTTCAGACACTTGCAGCGGATCTGAGAAAACAGAAGTGGGCATCTCAATTCAAAAGACACCACCTACTACATTTAAATACCTGCTCATATCCACTGCTACCGAAGATGCAGCACCGATCACTCCTGTGTCCACAGCACATCTCCAGTACTTTGGTTTAGTTCTTGTCTTTTGGGATCAGCAAATGTTTTAGCCCAACGCAGGGATTTGGATTTTTTTTATACATAAAGATGGCACGAAGTGAAGGGGGATGCGTTTAAAATTCTGACAGTCAGAAGACCAAAAGCAGGATCCTGACGGTCAGAATCATGATGAATCCTGGAGGTAAGTACCAGGGACGTGCAGTGATGCTCAGGAGGCACTGGCTGGCTAGTACCTCCCAACTTGATGGCCAGGGAAGGAGGGACATCTGCGCGTAGCTAATTATGTAACTATGTAACGTATGTATCCCCATGGAGCATAATTATGGGCCCAGCCCTTGTCTGCCTCACTTTATCCCAAACATTACTTTTCACGGTGGCAAAATCTGCACAATGGGCTCTCACCCAATTTCATCAATAGACCAATCAGTGGAGAGGGCGTGGAGGAAGTCTCAGGGTAGAGAGCCCCATTATTTATGAAATTGAAAATCATTTTTAAAACCCTTTTCAGAATGTGATGTTATCTGATCAGAAGATTAATCACATGCACAAATGTATCAATTGATCAAATTATAGCAGTTTCACCTGTTGTATATGTTTGACCGTTCACCTATTACTATAGTCTTCTTGCGTATAATTTGTAGTTATGACTTAGGTTACTAATAAGTTATATTGCAACTAATATTATATTTGTCATACATACAATCAAGAACAATGTCCATTAAATACAGAGAAACGATTACGGATTTATACGTTATGGTTGTAAACAAAACAGGAAAAGACAGTTTTTGTTTTAAGTAAATCTCATAAATGTTTAACGCCTTGACCATTAGTTCTTCAAAATTGTTTAATAGACTGAATATGGTTTATTATTCACCAGAATAATCGTGATTGTAAATATTACATCTATATGTTTGCTTTGTAATGATAGAAATTAAGCTTTAAAAATAACTGCTTTTGTTAGAGGATTAAAATGGAAGAACATTAACATTTAAGCTGTTTGTGTTAAGTCACATCCATAAAGACATGAAAAAAGGAAAACCACAAAGGGACGGATGGAGAGCTTGTGGCACCATAAATTGCATACAATTGTTTTGCGCATACAAAAAAAAGTAACACTTGCCACTCATGTTCCTGTCAGATTAGTGCAGTGCTGGTACTTCTGCCCTGTATAGGTAAGATTAGGGAGAGAAGGGTTGGAGTACAGCAAGGGCGTGTTCGCACAATTGTGACTGCATGCAGACCGGCACACATACATATCTGTGAATGACATATTTGCGGGCAGAAAAAAGCTGGTGCAAATACACAGTGTCGTAGCTAGGAGTATACGAGAAGTGCCGTTGTCCAGGGTTCAGGGTCTTGGGGTTGGCACCATCACTCCCTCATAGCACCCACATTTAGCTTGCAGCATCAGCATATCTCCTAAGTGTCCTGATTTCTGAAGGACAGTCCTGCTTTTTGAATACTGTTCTGCTGCCCCACCCTCTGCAAAAGGGGAAGGCGGGGGGGGGGGGGGGGGGGGACTCTGTCACCACTACTCTACCATGCACATGTCATCCCCTGTATCCCGGAGAGCTGAGCAAGCAGCCAGAATGACAAAAAATAGGGAGTGTGGCATGCGGTCGTGCCCCAAAAATGTTATACACTAGCAGAAATGGTCTTGCAGGCCTTGCTCGCTTTTGCACCCCTTGGCATAACAGTAATGGCCTCACCCGCGCCACCCAGTTTTATTATTATAATTGGTTATAAGCCCTCATTTAATGATTGTCAACTTAATATAATAGTAAAAAAAAATAAAAAAGGGTATGCACTATGACATTTTGTTTAATTTTTTAATTAGGTATACATATTTACTAAGCACAGATGTGTTCGCTTGTAGTGTTGCTGTGATGCTTACGCCCCACTATGCCATCAGTTCAATGAGAGCAGTGTGCGCCCACCTCCCATTATTGATTGCTATGGGAGCCAGCAGCGATGCAAACGGACGTGGCATGCCGTGCTGTGTTCACACTGCGGTCCCAATACAGCATGCTATAAGTCTGTAACGGGTCACGCTAGAGATGAGCGCCTGAAATTTTTCGGGTTTTGTGTTTTGGTTTTGGGTTCGGTTCCGCGGCCGTGTTTTGGGTTCGAACGCGTTTTGGCAAAACCTCACCGAATTTTTTTTGTCGGATTCGGGTGTGTTTTGGATTCGGGTGTTTTTTTCAAAAAACACTAAAAAACAGCTTAAAGCATAGAATTTGGGGGTCATTTTGATCCCAAAGTATTATTAACCTCAAAAACCATAATTTACACTCATTTTCAGTCTATTCTGAATACCTCACACCTCACAATATTATTTTTAGTCCTAAAATTTGCACCGAGGTCGCTGTGTGAGTAAGATAAGCGACCCTAGTGGCCGACACAAACACCGGGCCCATCTAGGAGTGGCACTGCAGTGTCACGCAGGATGTCCCTTCCAAAAAACCCTCCCCAAACAGCACATGACGCAAAGAAAAAAAGAGGCGCAATGAGGTAGCTGTGTGAGTAAGATTAGCGACCCTAGTGGCCGACACAAACACCGGGCCCATCTAGGAGTGGCACTGCAGTGTCACGCAGGATGGCCCTTCCAAAAAACCCTCCCCAAACAGCACATGACGCAAAGAAAAAAAGAGGCGCAATGAGGTAGCTGTGTGAGTAAGATTAGCGACCCTAGTGGCCGACACAAACACCGGGCCCATCTAGGAGTGGCACTGCAGTGTCACGCAGGATGTCCCTTCCAAAAAACCCTCCCCAAACAGCACATGACGCAAAGAAAAAAAGAGGCGCAATGAGGTAGCTGACTGTGTGAGTAAGATTAGCGACCCTAGTGGCCGACACAAACACCGGGCCCATCTAGGAGTGGCACTGCAGTGTCACGCAGGATGTCCCTTCCAAAAAACCCTCCCCAATCAGCACATGATGCAAAGAAAAAGAAAAGAAAAAAGAGGTGCAAGATGGAATTGTCCTTGGGCCCTCCCACCCACCCTTATGTTGTATAAACAAAACAGGACATGCACACTTTAACCAACCCATCATTTCAGTGACATGGTCTGCCACACGACTGTGACTGATATGACGGGTTGGTTTGGACCCCCCCCAAAAAAGAAGCAATTAATCTCTCCTTGCACAAACTGGCTCTACAGAGGCAAGATGTCCACCTCATCTTCACCCTCCGATATATCACCGTGTACATCCCCCTCCTCACAGATTATCAATTCGTCCCCACTGGAATCCACCATCTCAGCTCCCTGTGTACTTTGTGGAGGCAATTGCTGCTGGTCAATGTCTCCGCGGAGGAATTGATTATAATTCATTTTAATGAACATCATCTTCTCCACATTTTCTGGATGTAACCTCGTACGCCGATTGCTGACAAGGTGAGCGGCGGCACTAAACACTCTTTCGGAGTACACACTTGTGGGAGGGCAACTTAGGTAGAATAAAGCCAGTTTGTGCAAGGGCCTCCAAATTGCCTCTTTTTCCTGCCAGTATAAGTACGGACTGTGTGACGTGCCTACTTGGATGCGGTCACTCATATAATCCTCCACCATTCTATCAATGTTGAGAGAATCATATGCAGTGACAGTAGACGACATGTCCGTAATCGTTGTCAGGTCCTTCAGTCCGGACCAGATGTCAGCATCAGCAGTCGCTCCAGACTGCCCTGCATCACCGCCAGCGGGTGGGCTCGGAATTCTGAGCCTTTTCCTCGCACCCCCAGTTGCGGGAGAATGTGAAGGAGGAGATGTTGACAGGTCGCGTTCCGCTTGACTTGACAATTTTGTCACCAGCAGGTCTTTCAACCCCAGCAGACTTGTGTCTGCCGGAAAGAGAGATCCAAGGTAGGCTTTAAATCTAGGATCGAGCACGGTGGCCAAAATGTAGTGCTCTGATTTCAACAGATTGACCACCCGTGAATCCTTGTTAAGCGAATTAAGGGCTGCATCCACAAGTCCCACATGCCTAGCGGAATCGCTCCCTTTTAGCTCCTTCTTCAATGCCTCCAGCTTCTTCTGCAAAAGCCTGATGAGGGGAATGACCTGACTCAGGCTGGCAGTGTCTGAACTGACTTCACGTGTGGCAAGTTCAAAGGGCATCAGAACCTTGCACAACGTTGAAATCATTCTCCACTGCACTTGAGACAGGTGCATTCCACCTCCTATATCGTGCTCAATTGTATAGGCTTGAATGGCCTTTTGCTGCTCCTCCAACCTCTGAAGCATATAGAGGGTTGAATTCCACCTCGTTACCACTTCTTGCTTCAGATGATGGCAGGGCAGGTTCAGTAGTTTTTGGTGGTGCTCCAGTCTTCTGTACGTGGTGCCTGTACGCCGAAAGTGTCCCGCAATTTTTCTGGCCACCGACAGCATCTCTTGCACGCCCCTGTCGTTTTTTAAAAAATTCTGCACCACCAAATTCAAGGTATGTGCAAAACATGGGACGTGCTGGAATTTGCCCATATTTAATGCACACACAATATTGCTGGCGTTGTCCGATGCCACAAATCCACAGGAGAGTCCAATTGGGGTAAGCCATTCCGCGATGATCTTCCTCAGTTGCCGTAAGAGGTTTTCAGCTGTGTGCGTATTCTGGAAACCGGTGATACAAAGCGTAGCCTGCCTAGGAAAGAGTTGGCGTTTGCGAGATGCTGCTACTGGTGCCGCCGCTGCTGTTCTTGCGGCGGGAGTCCATACATCTACCCAGTGGGCTGTCACAGTCATATAGTCCTGACCCTGCCCTGCTCCACTTGTCCACATGTCCGTGGTTAAGTGGACATTGGGTACAGCTGCATTTTTTAGGACACTGGTGACTCTTTTTCTGAGGTCTGTGTACATTTTCGGTATCGCCTGCCTAGAGAAATGGAACCTAGATGGTATTTGGTACCGGGGACACAGTACCTCCAACAAGTCTCTAGTTGGCTCTGCAGTAATGATGGATACCGGAACCACGTTTCTCACCACCCAGGATGCCAAGGCCTCAGTTATCCGCTTTGCAGTAGGATGACTGCTGTGATATTTCATCTTCCTCGCAAAGGACTGTTGAACAGTCAATTGCTTACTGGAAGTAGTACAAGTGGGCTTACGACTTCCCCTCTGGGATGACCATCGACTCCCAGCGGCAACAACAGCAGCGCCAGCAGCAGTAGGCGTTACACGCAAGGATGCATCGGAGGAATCCCAGGCAGGAGAGGACTCGTCAGAATTGCCAGTGACATGGCCTGCAGGACTATTGGCATTCCTGGGGAAGGAGGAAATTGACACTGAGGGAGTTGGTGGGGTGGTTTGCGTGAGCTTGGTTACAAGAGGAAGGGATTTACTGGTCAGTGGACTGCTTCCGCTGTCACCCAAAGTTTTTGAACTTGTCACTGACTTATTATGAATGCGCTGCAGGTGACGTATAAGGGAGGATGTTCCGAGGTGGTTAACGTCCTTACCCCTACTTATTACAGCTTGACAAAGGGAACACACGGCTTGACACCTGTTGTCCGCATTTCTGGTGAAATACCTCCACACCGAAGAGCTGATTTTTTTGGTATTTTCAACTGGCATGTCAACGGCCATATTCCTCCCACGGACAACAGGTGTCTCCCCGGGTGCCTGACTTAAACAAACCACCTCACCATCAGAATCCTCCTGGTCAATTTCCTCCCCAGCGCCAGCAACACCCATATCCTCCTCATCCTGGTGTACTTCAACACTGACATCTTCAATCTGACTATCAGGAACTGGACTGCGGGTGCTCCTTCCAGCACTTGCAGGGGGCGTGCAAATGGTGGAAGGCGCATGCTCTTCACGTCCAGTGTTGGGAAGGTCAGGCATCGCAACCGACACAATTGGACTCTCCTTGTGGATTTGGGATTTCGAAGAATGCACAGTTCTTTGCTGTGCTGCTTTTGCCAGCTTGAGTCTTTTCATTTTTCTAGCGAGAGGCTGAGTGCTTCCATCCTCATGTGAAGCTGAACCACTAGCCATGAACATAGGCCAGGGCCTCAGCCGTTCCTTGCCACTCCGTGTGGTAAATGGCATATTGGCAAGTTTACGCTTCTCCTCCGACAATTTTATTTTAGGTTTTGGAGTCCTTTTTTTTCTGATATTTGGTGTTTTGGATTTGACATGCTCTGTACTATGACATTGGGCATCGGCCTTGGCAGACGACGTTGCTGGCATTTCATCGTCTCGGCCATGACTAGTGGCAGCAGCTTCAGCACGAGGTGGAAGTGGATCTTGATCTTTCCCTAATTTTGGAACCTCAACATTTTTGTTCTCCATATTTTAATAGGCACAACTAAAAGGCACCTCAGGTAAACAATGGAGATGGATACTAGTATACAATTATGGACTGCCTGCCGACTGCAGACACAGAGGTAGCCACAGCCGTGAACTACCGTACTGTACTGTGTCTGCAGCTAATATAGACTGGTTGATAAAGAGAAGATGTCTATGTAACTATGTATGTATAAAGAAGACTGAAAAAAATCCACGGTTAGGTGGTATACAATTATGGACGGACTGCCTGCCGAGTGCAGACACAGAGGTAGCCACAGCCGTGAACTACCGTACTGTACTGTGTCTGCAGCTAATATAGACTGGTTGATAAAGAGAAGATGTCTATGTAACTATGTATGTATAAAGAAGAATGAAAAAAATCCACGGTTAGGTGGTATACAATTATGGACGGACTGCCTGCCGAGTGCAGACACAGAGGTAGCCACAGCCGTGAACTACCGTACTGTACTGTGTCTGCAGCTAATATAGACTGGTTGATAAAGAGAAGATGTCTATGTAACTATGTATGTATAAAGAAGAATGAAAAAAATCCACGGTTAGGTGGTATTACAATTATGGACGGACTGCCTGCCGAGTGCAGAGACACAGAGGTAGCCACAGCCGTGAACTACCGTACTGTGTCTGCTGCGACTGGATGATAAATGATATAAAAAATATATATATATCACTACTGCAGCCGGACAGGTATATATTATATATTATATAATGACGGACCTGCTGGACACTGTCTGTCAGCAGAATGAGTTTTATTTTTATAGAATAAAAAAAAAAAAAACACACAAGTGAAGTCACACGACGAGTGTTTAACTTTTTCAGGCAATCACAATATAAGTATACTACTAACTATACTGGTGGTCAGTGTGGTCAGGTCACTGGTCAGTCACACTGGCAGTGGCACTCCTGCAGCAAAAGTGTGCACTGTTTAATTTTAATATAATATGTACTCCTGGCTCCTGCTATAACCTATAACTGGCACTGCAGTAGTGCTCCCCAGTCTCCCCCACAATTATAAGCTGTGTGAGCTGAGCAGTCAGACAGATATATAATATATATAGATGATGCAGCACACTGGCCTGAGCCTGAGCAGTGCACACAGATATGGTATGTGACTGACTGAGTCACTGTGTGTATCGCTTTTTTCAGGCAGAGAACGGATATATTAAATAAACTGCACTGTGTGTCTGGTGGTCACTCACTATATAATATATTATGTACTCCTGGCTCCTGCTATAACCTATAACTGGCACTGCAGTAGTGCTCCCCAGTCTCCCCCACAATTATAAGCTGTGTGAGCTGAGCAGTCAGACAGATATATATAATATTATATATAGATAATAGATGATGCAGCACACTGGCCTGAGCCTTAGCAGTGCACACAGATATGGTATGTGACTGACTGAGTCACTGTGTGTATCGCTTTTTTCAGGCAGAGAACGGATATATTAAATAAACTGCACTGTGTGTCTGGTGGTCACTCACTATATAATATATTATGTACTCCTGGCTCCTGCTATAACCTATAACTGGCACTGCAGTAGTGCTCCCCAGTCTCCCCCACAATTATAAGCTGTGTGAGCTGAGCAGTCAGACAGATATATATAATATTATATATAGATAATAGATGATGCAGCACACTGGCCTGAGCCTGAGCAGTGCACACAGATATGGTATGTGACTGAGTCACTGTGTGCTGTGTATCGCTTTTTTCAGGCAGAGAACGGATTATAAAGTAAACTGCACTGTCCTCACTAGTAAACTCTCTCCACTCAGTCTCTACACTTCTACAGTAACAGTACTCCTCCTAGTCAGCTCCAGTAAATCTCTCTCAGTCTCTTATAATCTAAATGGAGAGGACGCCAGCCACGTCCTCTCCCTATCAATCTCAATGCACGTGTGAAAATGGCGGCGACGCGCGGCTCCTTATATAGAATCCGAGTCTCGCGATAGAATCCGAGCCTCGCGAGAATCCGACAGCGTCATGATGACGTTCGGGCGCGCTCGGGTTAACCGAGCAAGGCGGGAAGATCCGAGTCGCTCGGACCCGTGAAAAAAAACATGAAGTTCTGGCGGGTTCGGATTCAGAGAAACCGAACCCGCTCATCTCTCACATCTATAGGATAACTTATAGGGGCAATCTCTGCATGTACTATCTGTTTCTACTCTTCATGATAACGTATATGTAAATGTACAATTGCAACTTTTTTTAGGTAAGAATTTCTCATCTAAATCAGCGCCATAATGTACCATAAAACTTTGTAAATTCTGATCCATATTTTTTGTTTCATCAGTTCCTTAAAACGGCTTCTAAAACCTTGTGTAAAAACAAAACAAAAAAAAAAGCATGTGTGATTGTGCTTTGATTTCTATATTTAATTTAGGAGACTTGTAAGAGAAAAATAATGAACTTGGCATTGTGGGAAGTATTAGTAAATGCAGAGTCACGTAGCTGGTGGTGTTGTGTAATTGTCTGTAGTACAAGCTGAATGAGTTAAGGGGTGTGTGAGAGTTTGCACACGGCTCTTGCAGTGAAGGAGCCAAGCTTCAAATTTCTGCACACGGCCAGCCACATATTAACAAAGGCTGGACATATTCCAGCAGCCTGAAAGAATCAGTGTCAGGTGCCACTAGCCGCTCATATTTTGGGAGCTTTATGCATCTACTGTGTAAGGATAACCTGTTGAACGTGCATACACACAAAAACAGAATTTAAAATGTATAATACATGCTGAACATATCATTAGTATAGCACACTATAGTATCTCTATAACACAGGAACAAACAAAGGGCATAATTCAGCATGGATCGTAGTTGTGTGAAAAAACGGACATCTATGATCCACTACCCTGACATGCGGGGGGACGCCCAGCACAGGGCAAGTCCGCCCGCATGCCGGATCCAGCCCCATCCACCCCGCAAAGATGTGAAAGCATGGTCACGCAGCCGCCGCGGCCTGCCCCACAAACGGTCCAGACATGCCTGCATTGTCTGGGCCGAGCCTTCCCCAACACCGAGTCGATGCCCTTTTAATGCTGCAGCGACGCTCTCCCGCCCCGCAAACGCCTCTGCCTGTCAATCAGGGAAATCGACAGCTGCAGGTGTCGAAACGGTGAGTGATGCTAGCCGTTCATACACTGCCCAAGCATATCGGCCTGCTCTCTTATAGATAGCAGCGCCGATATGCATAGCGCCCCTGTCGTTGTGCCCGCACCCCAGCCTTCTTACATGGGGGAGAAGCGTATAGCACACATAACGTGCGCTTATCCCACTTCTCCCCCATATCGCACCTTCATACATTTACCCCGGCTGCTGCGCGTGTGCACACTTAACAGGGATTCAGCATGCGAATGCTGCTGCAGCGTTCCATGCTGAATTAGGCCCTAATACAAGCCGTATTAACCACTTAACTGCTCCAAAAATGTTGGGATTTATGAGTGAATAAGGTGAAGAACATGTATTTAAACACTTCTCACCATGATTTTATTAGATATAAAAAAAAAACTTTTTTTATATTTAAAAAAATAAATAAATTGTTTTTCAAACATGGGAACAGCGCTTAACATCTGGAACATCGGGACATCAATAAACATCACAATCATCGCACCTGATGCCGGCAAGGGGAAAGGGGAGATGTGGGTAGAGAGGGGGTGACGCTGAGCTGCCTGATCACTGCTGGCCACAGTGATCGGAACAGGGGGAGTGCAGTGCCGGAGGAGTGTTTGTTTGTTTACCAGCAGGAGGGGGTGACGCTGGGCTGCCTGCCCGATCACTGCTGGCTGCAGTGATCGGGACAGAAGGAGGAGGCAGGAGGGAGGGCAGAGTGCGCTGCATAGTTTCACTGATGCCCTATCACTGCACACAGTGATCGGGACAGAGGGATGGAGGGTTTACGCCAGGTGAGTGGGAGCCACAAGGGTGTCCAATCACTGTAGCCAGCAGTGATCGGGATACACTGGAGGCAGAACCACGGCGAGTACAGGAGGTCTGGCAGGTCCTTCTGAGTTGGTGTTTTTGACTGGCCACATCAGATGCAACCATGTCAAGGAAAGCCCAGGCTGATGTGGTTGCCTAATTCAGACCTGATTGCAGCAGCAAATTTGTTAGCTAATGGGCAAAACCATGTGTACTGCAGGTGTGGCAGATATAACATTTGCAGAGAGTTAGATTTGGGTGGGTTATATTCAGGGGTTAAAGTGAGCCGGAACGGGGCGGAACTGCATTCAGTCAGTTCCACTTGGACCTCCGGCTCACCTAACCCGATAAGTGGCCACTGAGATTGTGTTACCAGCAGGCGTCCGGCTCCCTCTCCACAGCAGAAGCCGGCGGCAGGAGCTCACTACTCAGCTCCGGCTGCTGGCACTGTCAGTGTGTGCTATGGCAGAGACGTCATGACGTCTCTCCCATAGTGCCGAGGAGCGGACGCCGGAAGGACCACAGAGGTCGGACGCAGGAGCGGGACTTGGTGAGTATTGTTTTTTTTTCTTTTTCTTCAGTTGTTTGAGTGTATTAGCAGTGCTTCTACTGGGGGCAAACTACAAGGGGGCATTACTACTGGGGGGGCATTACTACTGGGGCAAGCTACAAGGGAACAAACTACAAGGGGGCATTACTACTCGGGGGCATTACTACAGGGGGGCTAAACCACAGGGGCATTACTACTGGAGGGGCTAAACTATAGGGGGGGCTAAACTACATGGGGCAAACTACATGAGGGCTAAACTACATGGAGGCTAAACTACTGGGGGCATAACTGCAGGGCCTATAACTACAGGGGGCATTACCACTGGGGGATAAACTACATGGGGGATAACTACAGGGGCTAAACTACTGGGTCATAACTACAGGGGCTAAATGACTGGGGACATTACCACTGGGGGGCTAAGCTAAAGGGGGGTAAACTACTGGGGTCATAACCGCAGGGGCATTACCACTGGGGCCTAAACTACTGGGGGCATAACTACAGAGGGCTAAACGACTGGGGGCATTATCATTAAGGGCATTACTACTGGGGTCACTACTAATGAGGGCATTGTAAAGGGGGCACTTCATAAGGGGCACCACTCCTGTGGATATAAGGGGCACTACTACTGGGGGCATTGCATAAGCGGCACCACTACTATGGGTGCTATATAAGGGGCACTACCACTGTGGGTACTACCAGTACAGTGGACATTGCATAAGGGACACTACAACTGTAGGCATTGTATAAGGGGCGCTACTACTGTGGGCATTATGTGTATTGGGGCACTACTACTGTGGGCTTTGTGTATAAAGGACACTAATGTGTGTCATAATATGAATAAGGGACACTGCTATGTGGTGCAATGTGAATAAGATTGTGCTACTGTGTGGCATCATTTTAATTGGGGATACTATTGTGTGACCACGCCTCTTTCTTTTTGAGACCACACCCCTTTTTGATGCGCGTGCCTACGGTGCGCGCAATACCTTTATTGCATGGGTGCCAAGAGAAGGGGGGGGGGGGGTGAGTTCCATCACCTCTCTAGGACCACTTTAAGCACTGGTTATATTGTTTCTGTGCAGGGTAAATACTGGCTGCTTTATTTTTACACTGCAATTTAGATCTCAGTTTGAACACACCCCACTCAAATCTAACTCCCTGCACATGTTATATCTGCCCCCCATGCAGTGCACAATGCACATGGGGCCTAATTCAGACCTGATCGCTCGCTAGGGGTTTTTTGCACTGCTGCGAGCAGATAGTCGCCGCCCACAGGGGAGTATTTTCTCTTTGCAAGTAGCCCAGGACTTACTCAGCCGCTGCAATCACTTCAGCCTGTCCGGGGCCGGAATTGACGTCAGACACCCGCCCTGCAAATGCTTGGACACGCCTGAGTTTTTCCAAACACTCCCAGAAAACGGTCAGTTGACACCCACAAATGCCTTCTTCCTGTAAATCTCCTTGCAATCGGCTGTGCGAACAGATTCTTCGTACAATCCATCACTGGCCAACAACCCACTTTGTATTTGTACAACGTGCTTGCGCATTGCGATGCATACGCATGCGCAGTTCTGACCTGATCGCAGCTCAGACTCTCATTGATGGTGGCTGCCTGACGCCGAGGCTGGGAACAGCCTTTCCAACCACCAAACAGGGCCATACCACACAGCACCGCCAGGCTGAGACAGTGATCTCTGGCATCCACCTCACGAACACACCAGTCAGCCAGATTCCAGTAGCAGCATCCGCAGCTGAGAGTGTGGTGCTGCAACTAGTGTGCGGGTCCAGGAATGCCAGGAATGGAACACCAGGTCAGTGCTCCCATCCTAGTGTCTGGCCCTTCTCCAGCCCGATGTCCCCCACCATTACTGACTCCCCCATCCCAGTGGCTCCCACCCTACCAGCCCAGTGTCTCTCCCCTTCCATCCTCTACCAGCCTACTGCAACCATCTCACTGCCCCCACTCCCCAGCCAGTCCAGTCACAGTGCCCCTCCTCAGTCTGACTAGTATACCCCTTCTCCAGTCTAGTGTTCCCCCTCCCACTCCTATCTCACTGCACCTCCTTCCCATCCAGTCCAGTGTCCCCCACCATCTCACTGGCCACCTATCCCAGTGTCGCCCCCTCTTCCATCCCCTACCAGCCCACTGCACTCATCTCACTGCCCCCACTCCTAGAAACCCTCAACAAGTCCAGTCACAGTGTCCCCCCATTCTGCTCAGTGTACCCCTTCTCCAGCCTAGTGTACCTCCCTCCCATCACCATCTTACTGCCCACCTTCCCATCCAGTCCAGTGTCTCCATCACAATACACCCCCCATTCAGCCCACTGTCCACCTGTACATCACTGCATTCTCCATGTAGTCTCACTGTCATGTATATCACTATATGTATTGTTGTGTCATGTCTATGTATTTCTGTCATAGGGGCCTATGTATCAAAAATGTGATAAGTTTAAAAAAAAAATGTCTTCACTTACCGTGTGTTTTTCATGACTTTTTCAATTTGTTTTCGAAGTATGTATTATTTTTTTTAATCGAAAAAAGTGATTGCGAGAAAAGCACAAAAATGCGATAATTAGTGCTCTACTTTTCAGTCATTTTATCGCATTTTTTATTGCATTTCGGAAAAATGAAATGAAGTGCACATGCTCTGTTACAGAGCCGGACATGCACAGTGAGTTCCTTGGTGGCATTCAGCACATACCTGACCTACAGCAGAACAGAATAGCTAGTTTACTATGGGGACACTTACTGGAAAACTGAAAGGGGAGGGAACTTTTACAAAAATACATAAGGTTCCCATTCATTTTCAATAGAGGTTGGAAAAGTTCGGGGGGAAAAATGCGAAAAGTAGATTTTGCAAAACAAAAAAAAAGATAAATAAAATCGAAAACTTACATACATACAGACGAAACTTAGAAAAATACGAAAATTATGAAAACTTCTCATTTTTTAACGCAAAAAACTGTTGATACATAGGCCCCATTGTCTCTGTCACTCTCTGCCCCTCCCAGACATCATCCTCTGCCTCTCCCACCCACCTACTGTCTCTCTCTGTCACCATCTGCCTCTCTCTGTCACCCACTGTCTCTCCCCATCTGCCTCTCCTTGTCACCCACTGTCTCTCCCCATCAGCCTCTCCTTTTCACCCTCTGCCTCTCCTCGTAACTCTCTGCCTCATCCTCTCCCTATCACCCCCTGTTTCTCCCTGTCACCCACTGTCTCTCCCTGTCACCCCCTACCTGTCATCACCCACTTCCTCTTCCTATTACCCTCATCATGTCACCAGCTGTCTCCCTGGCATCACCCATTGCCTCTCCCCGTCACACTCTTCTGCCACCATCTGACTATCCCTATCACCCATTGCATCATCGTCTCCCACTATCTCTCCCTGTCACCCTCTGCCTCTCCCAGATATCACCTTCTTCCATCCCCCCCACCGAGTGCCTCTCCCTGTCACCCTTTGCATCACCCTCTCCCTGTCACCCATTACCTCACGCTGCTATAATAGAAAAAATAAATAAAACCATTTTAAATATCTGCACATACGGAATACTGTACCTCCTGACATGGGCATAGCCAATACTTTGTGGGCCCCATAGCAATGCTTTTAGAGAGACACCTCTCTCTGCAGCTGTTTTCATTTTATGAATCATAGTAGTGTCCAAGTTCCTCTTATGTTCAATAGTAGTGTCCCAGTTCATCTTATGTTCCATAGTAGTGTACCAGTTCATCTTATGTTCATAGTAGTGTACCAGTTCATCTTATGTTCATTGTAGTGTCCCAGATCATCTCGTATATCCTGTAGTAGTATTCCAGTTCATCTTATGTTCCATAGTAGTGTAACAATATAGGAACAAGGGTGCAGGTGCACCATACACCATTAAAATGATAACAACCATAATATTCGAGGTTCTTGTCATGTATTGGCCAGTATATGAGCCTGCCCGCCTACTTCACATTGACCTCATCCGACAGGTCCCTAACACTATAGGGGTTCACCTCTGGGGCGCAGAGCACCCCCAAACTACCCCAGCCACACCACCCCATGGCATCACACAGAAAAAGGATAGGAGTGAAAGATCAGTGTTAAGCAAATGAAAGATGCTGCTGAGTGTTAAAGAAAAAAAGAGGACAGCAGTAAGGTGTCAAAGTGTTAGAAAGTGAGGTTTAGCTGAGCAGTGTTACAAGTGTAAAAGATAAGTGAACAAATCTACATAAATATAAAACAAACACAAGGTGATATAAGTTTTAAAAATAAATGTAAGGGAGCACATCCTATTATAAGAAGCTAGGGTGTGCAGTCCAGGCCCCCTCTCTATATGTTCCATAGTAGTGTCCCAGTTCATCTTATGTTCCATAGTAGTGTCCTAGTTCACATTATGCCACACAGTGCCCCCAGTACATATTGTACTACACTGTAGTGCTCCAGTTTGTATTATTAGACAACTTGGTAGAAAACGTATTACAGGTACCTGGAAGCATTGGCGTATCTATAATGGGGGCCCACGCTGCGCCATGGAAGCAAGTGAACCGGGCCCTCTAACCCATTGGGCCACATAATAGTGGCACCCTCTGCATCCACTATAACTATGCCCATGCATCCTGACTTTTCATATTGGGAAAAATGGAACAAGTTGTGTTCCAATATAACAAGAATGTGGTGCTAAAAACATCACTTCAAAGTCACAGTGCACAACAGTAGTGAGTGAGACATACCTGTTCATGATTATTACTGGTTGCTTAATTTTCACACTGCAATTTAGATTTCAGTTTGAACACACCCTACCCAAATCTAACTCACTCTGCACATGTTATATCTGCCCCACCTGCAGTGCACATGGTTTTGCTTAGTTGCTTGCTTTATGGCAGGCATGTCAAACTCATGGTCATCCAGCTGTTGTGAAACTACAAGTCCCAGCATGCCTTAATCTGTCCCTGGCCTTATGTCCCTATTGGAAAAATTGTGTGTGTGTGTGTGTGTGTGTGTGTGTGTGTGTGTGTGTGTGTGTGTGTGTGTGTGTGTGTGTGTGTGTGTGTGTGTGTGTCTCTTTTTGGCACAGGGCACCAAAAAGTCTAGTTACAGCTCTGAGTAAAGCTATAAACCTTACAATGCTCAGGCTGCTTTTTTTCTACAAGTACTTGTACTAGATCTCTGAGTGGTATATATATATATATATATATATATATACATACACACACATATACATATATATATGACTGATTGACTGACTCATCACTAATTATCTTGCTTCCAAATATGGTCGGAAGTTGAAATTTTATTTAATTTAATGCCCAGACGACATTCGGATCAATATTCGGATTGCACCTCCAGTGTGTAGAATTTAATGAACTACAAAAATGGTCCTGTCACTTTTTACTGTATCTGCTACAGGTGCTCCTCGGGTAACGCCAGGAACCATGGATGAATATTAGAGATGAGCGGGTTCGGTTCTCTAAGAACCGAACCCCCCCGAACATCACGTCCCGAGCCCGGATCCAAATGCGGCTCGGGACTTCCCACCAGACTCAGAAACCAGAACGAGACAAAATGTCATCATCCTGCTGTTGGATTCTCGCGGGTTTTGGATTCCATATAAGGAGCCGTGCGTCGCCGCCATTTTCACTCCAGTCCTGGAGAGTGTAGCGAGAGGACGTGTCTCTCTCCTCAGTGTCTGTCTGTGCAGGAAAGTGGTGTGGTGACCTGCTCTTATGTGTCATTCCAGTGCTGTCTTGTGCTGCATCAGTCCAGTGGTGGTGTCTTGTGCTGCATCAGTCCAGTCACAGTGGTGTGTCCTGTGCTGCCATAAGTCCAGTGCTGCTGTATAAGTCCAGTGCAGTGGTGCTTTGTTGTGCTGCATCAGTCCAGTGGTGGTTTCCTGTGCTGCCATAAGTCCAATGCTGCTGCTGTTTAAGTACAGGGGTGCTGCCTAAAAAGTCATGGGGTACTGCTGTATAAGTCCAGTCCAGTGGTGCAGCCGTATAAGTTCAGGGGTACTGCTGTATAAATCCTGTGCTGTATATTATTTATTTCAAATAAAGGGGTTATTAATATTTAATCCAAATAATTTTTACAGGGTTTGCCCTGGGTGGTTTAGGGGTATGCTCTTCTGTGCCGCATATTGTTATATAACTCAGTCCAAATAAAGGGTTGTTATTATTATCCAAATTATTTTTACAGGCTTTGCCGTGTATGTGTGGTTTAGGGGTACGCTCTTTGGTGCCGCATATTGGGGGTCATTCCGAGTTGTTCGCTCGTTGCCGATTTTCGCTATGCTGCGATTTGTTGCTAATTGCGCATGCGCAAGGCACGCAGGGCGCATGCGCTTAGTTATTTAACTAAAAGCCTAGCAGTTTTGCTGTGGATCTTGCGGGGCTTTTCAGTCGCACTGCATCGGTGAGTGATTGACAGGAAAGGGGCGTTTCTGGGTGGTAACTGAGCATTTTCTGGGAGTGTGCTAAAAAACGCAGGCGTGTCAGGGAAAAACGCGGGAGTGTCTGGAGAAACAGGGGAGTGGCTGGCCGAACGTAGGGTGTGTTTGTGACGTCAAACCAGGAACTAAACGGACTGAGCTGATCGCAATCTGTGAGTAGGTCTGGAGCTACTCAGAAACTGCAAATAATTATTTAGTAGCAATTCTGCTAATCTTTCGTTCGCTATTCTGCTAAACTAAGATACACTCCCAGAGGGCGGCGGCCTAGCGTGTGCAATGCTGCTAAAAGCAGCTAGCGAGCGAACAACTCGGAATGAGGGCCATTGTTATATAACGCCATCCAAATAAAAGGGTTATTATCCAAATAATTTTTACAGGCTTTGTCGTGTGTGTGGTTTAGGGGTACGGTCTTCTGTGCCGCATATTGTTATATTACTCTGTCCAAATAAAAGGATTATTATCCAAATTATTTTTACAGGCTTTGCCGTGTGTGTGTGTGTGTGTGGTTTAGAGGTACGCTCTTCTGTGCCGCATATTGTTATATAACAACGTCTAAATAAAAGGGTTATTATTATCCAAATTATTTTGACAGGCTTTGCCGTATGTGTTTGTGGTTTAGGGGTACATTCTCCTGTGCCACCAATATTGTGCGTGTATTACATCTGGGCAAATTCCAGCACGTCCTATATTTTGCACAAACAACTAATTTGGTGGTGCAGAATTTTTTGAGAAATGACGGGGGCGTGTAGGAGATGCTGTCGGTGGCCCCATAAATTGTGTGCCAGTTTCGACATTCAGCCACTGCGTGCCACTACTAGATGGGCCAGATGTTTGTGCCGCACACTTGTGTCACTTAGCTTAGTCATACAGCAACCTCGGTGCACCTCGTTTTCTTCTTTGCATCATGTGCTGTTTGGGGACTAGTTTTTTTTAAGTGCCATCCTGTCTAACACTGCAGTGCCACTCCTAGATGGGCCAGGTGTTTGTGCCGCCCACTTTTGTCATTTAGCCTAGTCATCCAGCGACCTCTGTGCAACCTTTTGGCCTAAAAACAATATTGTAAGGTGTGAGGTGTTCAGAATAGACTGGAAATGAGTGGAAATGAATGTTATTGAAGTTAATAATAATGTAGGATCAAAATTACTCACAAATTCTGTGATTTTAGCTGTTTTTGGGGGGGGGGGTTTCAAAAATCATCCAGATCCAAAACCAAAACACGAAAGGGTGGTTCTCGCAAAACCAATCCAGATCCAAAACACAAGCGATGATCCAGATCCAAAAGCAAAACACAGACAAAGTGCCCGCCGCACATCTGTAATATTTCTTTACATTAAGACGTCTCAAATTTACATCTCTATGGATTTACCAAATTTTTACACTCATTTATATTTACATCCATGAAAATCAGCTAACAGCTAGTGTGTGTGTGTGTGTGTATATATATATATATATATATATATATATATATATATATATTTATTTACATATAGGTGTCCGCACTCACATCCAATTATTTGTCATCTCAAGGGTGCTCCTTAAGGTAACGCTGGAGGCTTTACCAATAATATAAATAGAAAGTCCATAAATTGGACAGAGGGCACTCACCATCCAGTAAATATTTTCAAACTTTTATTCAGACATCAGTGTCAGCAAATGTGTGTCGACGTTTCGACCCTATAGGGTCTTTCTCAAGACAGCCACATGAGACATCCTCACAGCATGCAAGTTGTAGGTATACTGACAAGGCCTCCCAGGCTCCATTATAAAGCTTGCAACAATTACTCAAATGAGATTAATTACAATTAACAATTAAACAACTTCAGATATAAATACTCCATGATCTACAAAAATATAGAATCAAAAGTCACTGGGCTAGACATTAGGACATCAATTTAATATAGCCATATGTATATATAATTCATATATAGGCACTGCAGCATCAATAATACCTAATTGGTGAGTGACCAATCCCTCAAAGCACCTGTGTCAACTTTATTTTCTGCAAGCTTAATATCAGAAGCTGCATTATAGTGTGCTATAGCCACTGGCCGGAAGTACGCAAACGATCACATGACCAAATCAATATTATGCGTTCCACCACGTTCTTATCAATCCAACCACAGTGCCGTAACTAGGCATTTTAGCGCTGTATGCACGGAACGGCATTGCCCCCCCCCCATACAGGGGCAGTGTGCGCCTCGGGCGCGTGAAAAATACATAGAGGCGTGGCTTCATGGGGAAGGGGCATGGCCACAAAATAATACCAATTCATCCTATGGTGCACAGGCGTCTCCATTATTCAAATTACGCTGCACAGTAGCACCACTACACCAGGTAGAGTCCCCTTTTACACATTACGGCAGACAGCGTCCCCCTTTTTACACATTACGGCAGACAGCGTCCCCCTTTTTACACATTATGGCAGACAGCGTCCCCTTTTTACACATTACGGCAGACAGCGTCCCCTTTTTACACATTACGGCAGACAGCATCCCCTTTTTTACACATTACGGCAGACAGCACCCCCTTTTTTACACATTACGGCAGGCAGCATCCTCTTTTTTACACATTACGGCAGACAGCGTCCCTTTTTTTACACATTACGGCAGACAGCGTCCCTTTTTTTACACATTACGGCAGACAGCGCCCCTTTTTACACATTACGGCAGACAGAATACCCCTTTTTACACATTACGGCAGGCAGCGTCCCCTTTTTACACATTACGGCAGACAGCGTCCCTTTTTTTACACATTACGGCAGACAGCGTCCCCTTTTTTACACATTACGGCAGACAGCATCCCCTTTTTTACACATTACGGCAGACAGCGTCCCTTTTTTTACACCTTACGGCAGACAGCGTCCCCCTTTTTACACATTACGTCAGACAGCGTCCCCTTTTTTTACACATTACGGCAGACAGCGTCCCCTTTTTTTACACATTACGGCAGACAGCGTCCCCTTTTTTACACATTATGGCAGACAGCTTCCCCTTTTTTTACACATTACAGCAGACAGCGCCCCCTTTTTACACATTACGGCAGACAGCGTCCCCCTTTTTACACATTACGGCAGACAGCATCCCCTTTTTACACACTACGGCAGACAGCATCCCCTTTTTACATATTACGGCAGACAGCATCCCCCTTTTTACACATTACAGCAGACAGCATCCTCTTTTTACACATTACGGCAGACAGCCTCCCCCTTTTAAACACATTACGGCAGACAGCATCCCCTTTTTACACATTACGGCAGACAGCGACCCCTTTTTTACACATTACGGCAGACAGCGTCCCCCTTTTTACACATTACGGCAGGCAGTCCCCCTTTTATGGGAGGGAGAGAGAGAGTTATACTCACCCTCACCTGCAATCCGGCATCAATGGCAGAGACCCGGGAGCTGGCGGCTGCGGCATGATCAGAGGCAGCAGCGGGAGGCAGGCATCAGCGGGACTCGGAGACCAATGAGTGCGGCAGTGTGGTGGAGGAAAGCGGTGCTCAGAGATGGCTCCGGCGGCTGGTGGGAGGCAGACAGCGCAGGAGCGCTGGGCTGAGAGTAGTGGCTGCGGCTTTGGGGGGGCAGCTCCGGCGGCTGGCGGGAGGCAGACAGCGCAGGAGCGCTAGGCTGAGAGTAGTGGCTGTGGCTTTGGGGGGCGGCTCCGGCGGCCATTATCATGTGGCTCCTTGCTGGTTAATCATAGACCCAGATTGGGGTAATGGAGGTGTGAGGTGTGGTGCCTTTGGACTGGCTGAGCTGGATGGCTTAAGTGTGGCATACCTTTACATTCTATTAACACTTTTCACACACTAATTTCTTTAACACTATTTCTCCATTTTAATTACATCTCATTTCTGTATCACCTTCTTAATAGCTTCGGCTTCCTAACACTAATTTATTAAAACTATAGTTTTTTCACTGGTATGCTGCCCTGGGCTTTCTGGGTTATGCTGGTGTTTTGGGGTGCCACACCCTGCACCTAGATATAGCGCTAGGGACCCCAAATATACAGAGACGCCTTGATGCGGCTTTGGGGCTTATTCATACATTTGCGCAAATATATGTAACCGAGATCTCTGAATTCTAATATTGTGTGGGATTTACATCTGGTTACTGTTATCATTCAGGATGCTGGGGGAAACAAAATGCCTTTTTTTTTTTCTTCCAATAGGAAACATGTAGGGAGGGAAGATGGACAGCTTGGATGCCAATAAATGTTAACACTATGTGACACAATTCTTCAGCCATGATTGGGAAGCAATTACAGAATGTATTATCACTTTGCTACACAAACAAGTCTGCACTCGGCTCCCTGTCTACTGTCCCTTGCTCTGCACACGGTTCCTCCTGCAATGAGGAAACAATCACCCACATTATGCTGGCTGTAACTAGGCAGTGGAGAGGAAGCAGAAACTATGCACACTCTGTGAGATCACAGTATACTGAATCACGGGGCTAAATGGACCAGCAAATCTGTGTCATTTTCTCACCCTCCAGGAGTGAATGGAGAACATGGGACAAAAGGGGAAAGAAGAAAATAAACAAGTAGTGGGGTGTGGATAACATAGTAGTGAGAACTGAAGTGGACTGTGTTGTTATCGGTAGCAAAACAACTGATCAGCTGACATAGATGTTATCATCATATTAGCAGTATTAATGTATTCCTATTTATGGTGTACTTGCAATATACTCTGTGCTGTCATGCTATAAATAAAATTGATAAATTGATACAGCCCTCACAATGGTTAACAAAGCTGAATGTTTGTCAGCCACTAAGCATCACAGATGCTAACCATGTACCAGAGATACTAACCATCAGTAAACGGTATACGGTCATTAGTTAGACCACACTTAGGTCAACAGTCATCAGGTCGACATGGTCACTATGTCGACATGACAAAGATTGACGCATGAAAAGGTCAACATGAGATAGTGCAGTGGGTCTCAGTATGATTTACCGGCCGCCAGGATGCCGGCCATCAGTATACAGACAGCGGCATCTCGGCCACAAGTATGCCGGCAGCGGGGCGAGCACACAGCGTCCCCTTGCGGGTTCGGTGGCTCGTCACAGGTCCTATTCCCACTCAATGAGTGTCATGGACACCCATGAGTGGGAATAGACCCTGAGCACAGGGGATTCTTGCTGTCAGCATTGTCAGCTGTCGGGATTCCGGTGTCGGTATCCTGAACACCGGGCTCCCAACAGTCGGCAAATTAACTGCATCCCATAGGGGGTATACGCAGTGACGTGCGGTGAGGCTGGTGAGGCAGAGCCTTTCCTGTCATACTAACGTTAGCACCACAGTTTTAACTATAATAATGTATATGAAAAATACAAAGAATATGTTAGAAATATCTTCTGTGTATTATTCTAATCATCTTTATAGTCAAAACTCTAGAGTAAATAGTCTATGGCAGGTGAGGCAGTGCCTCATCTTCCTACCTTACTGCACATCCCTGGTGTACGTACACGCCCATACGTAGGGGGTGTACGTGCCTAGATTGTTAGGGAGACTCCCTGGAACAGTAGCAATCTCCCTGTCTCCCTGAAGAGCCTAGCAATCTCCCTGATTGCAGCTTACCCACATTATGTAACTGTTATATTCCTGGGGGGGGGGGGGGGGGGAAAGAAATCACAGATATATACATTCCAATGGGATCATCAGTACCATTTCCATAGGCGTGCACAGCTAATTTTATTAGGGGGTGCACCGCCTTAGGGGCGTGTCTAGCACCGCATTTTGGGCATGTCCATTAATGCCTTTTGAGCATGCCCAGCACCGACCGGGGACCTGTCTAGCACTATTTTGCACTCTCTCAGTAAAATCACATGGCTTAATATAATTTCTCCCTAGTTACTAATAATAAAGTAGATATAATACACCCCAGATAAATAAAAACAAACATAATGGTGTGACCAACGGCCGATACTTACTGTCCGCTACGGCATATCATTGAGTCCTAGCTGCCGCTGCACCCGATCGCTGCTTACACTTCCCCAACCTATCCCTGACCCAGTGGCGGAACTACAGAGTGGTGGGACTAGGTGCATATACATTCTGCTCCCCCACCACACATACACCGCACCCCCACCCAGCACCTACACACTGATTTTGAATGGGCCACACTGCAAAAAATGGGAGATTTAGGGGGCCAAACATTTGAGTTTAAATATAACACAAGTAAAGTTTAAAATTTACACATGTGCTATCAGAGCCACATTGGCCTCTTTCTATGCCATCAGACCCCTCCTCCGTAAGACACCAGCATTTGTCACGTCCCCATGCTCACCAGCTACTGACAGTGGTGCCCCTTATTCACATTACACCACACCACACAGTAGGAGTCAAAATACATATTATGCCACACAGTATAAGCCAAAATTCATATTGCACCACACAGTATGAACCAAATTCACATTATGTCACACAGTATGAACGAAATTGGGATCGGTATAATTTACCAGCGGCCAGGATGCTGGCCGTCAATATACTGACAATGGCATCCTAGCCGCCAGTATGCTGGTAGCGGGGCGAGCACTAAGAGTCCCCTTGCATACACGCTACGCTCACCAAACTGCGGGCTCGATGGTTTGCTACACTCACTACAGGTTCTATTCCCACTCTGTGGGTGTTGAAATAGTCCTGTTTGGCCGGTATTCCAGCTGCCGGCATTGCCAGCAGTCTGGATTCCGACAGCCGCTAATTTAACCGCATACCGCCAAATTCACATTATGCCACACAGTATGAGCTGAAATTCACTTTATACCGCATAGTATGAGCCGAAATTCACATTACGCCACACAGTATGAGCCGAAATTCACATACTCCATACAATAGGAGCCGAAATTAACATTACACCACACGGTATGAGTCAAATTCACATTATGCCACATGGTATGAGCTTAAATTCATGTTATGCCACACAGTATGAGCCAAATTCACATTACGCAACACACTATGAGCCGAAATTCATGTTACACTACACAGTATGAACTGCAATTCACGTTATGCCACACAGTATGAGCAAAAAATCACGTTACGCCGCACAGTATGAGCCAAATTTACATTATGCCACACAGTATGAGCCGAAATTCACACTATGCAAAACAGTATGCCCCCAGCAGTGTCAGATACACATAATACCCCCGGCTTGGGAAACCAGCAGTGCCAGGTACACACCCCCACTCAGGAAACTACTGAATGCTTGGCTCTCTTGGCTCTCTGCCAGTTACACATATACCCCCAGTGCCAGTTACACACCCTCCCCGGGCTCCCCCGCTGCTGTGAGTTTTGGGAAGGAGCTGGAGGGCACAGCGCACGCCTCTCCTGTGTGTCCCTCCTGGGTCTCCGGCGGCGGCATGTCTGTTAAATGAAGTGCCGGTTCGTGAGCCAATCAGAGCTCGCGGACCGCTGTCGGTAACTACTGCCCTGGCAGTGGCTGCGGGGGCAGTGTGTGTGTGTGTGTGTGTGTGTATGTATGTATGTATGTATGTTTGTATATATATATATATATATATATATATATATATTCATAATCCTTTGATGTCCAGCACTCCCACCAATAACCATGAAATGCTCCAATACTACTCCTTTGAATAATATAAACAACAGAAGCAGTTGGATGGCACTCAGAGACTGCACAGCATACCCAATCAAGGAGACAGAGTCAGAGTTGTGTGTCAAACACATTGCCGCCACCCAGGTAAAGATTCAAACACATTGCACCAACATGGGAAAAATGTCAAACACATTGCGGGTCATTCCGACCCGTTCACACGCAGCGGTTCTTTGCTACAGTGCAAACGGGTTGGAAATGCGCATGTGCGGCAGACGCTTTAAGCACGCGTGTCGTTGCGTCGCCAGGAAACGATGCCACCAGTGACAAATGTGATCGCAGCGGCTATCGCAAGAAGATGGACAGGCGGGAGGCGTTCTGGGGCGGATACTCACCGTTTCCAGACGTTTTGTGGCAAGAAAAACACAGGCATGTCCAGGCGAACGGAGGGCGGATGTCTAACGTCAAAGCCGGGACCTGCATCACTGAATCCGTCGCACAGGGTAAGTAGGTCTAGGGCTAGTCTTGTGTTGTGTGAAACTTTTTTAGCATAACAGGGCTGCACAAGCGTTCGCAGCCCTTTAATGCTAAAATACACTCCCCCATAGGCAGAGATTAGTTGATCGCACTAGCAGCAAAAAGTTGCTTGGTGCGATCAACTCGGAATGAGGGCCATTGTCAAACACATTGTCGCCACACGGGAAAAATGTCACATTGCCGTCACATGGGAAAAACGAGATTTATGGTAAGAACTTACCTTTGTTAAATCTCTTTCTGCGAGGTACACTGGGCTCCACAAGGATAGACATATGGGTGTAGAGTAGGATCTTGATCCGAGGCACCAACAGGCTCAAAGCTTTGACTGTTCCCAGAATGCACAGCGCCGCCTCCTCTATAACCCCGCCTCCCTGCACAGGAGCTCAGTTTTTAGTTAACCAGCCCAATGCAGTAGCAGGAAAAGAGACAACAACGGTTAGTAGCCACATACACCACACTCTCACGACAGGAGAAGTGTCAGCGGCTAATGCCATACCAACCCAAAGAAGCTAAGTGCGTCAGGGTGGGCGCCTTGTGGAGCCCAGTGTACCTCGCAGAAAGAGATTTAACAAAGGTAAGTTCTTACCATAAATCTCGTTTTCTGCTGCGGGGTACACTGGGCTCCACAAGGAAGACATAGGGGATGTCCTAAAGCAGTTCCTTATGGGTGGGGACGCACTGTAGCGGACACAAGAACCCTGCGTCCGAATGGAAGCATCATGGGAAGCGGCAGTATCGAAGGCATAGAACCTTATGAACGTGTTCACTGAGGACCACGTAGCCGCCTTGCACAATTGTTCAAGGGTCGCACCACGGCGGGCCGCCCAAGAAGGTCCAACAGACCGAGTAGAATGGGCCGTAATGTGAGCAGGAGCCGACCAACCAGCCCTCACATAAGCATGTGCAATCACAATTCTAATCCATCTGGCCAAAGTCTGCTTGTGAGCAGGCCAGCCATGTTTGTGAAATTCAAACAGTACAAAGAGAGAATCAGATTTCCTAATGGAAGCAGTTCTCTTCACATAGATACGGAGAGCCCGTACCACATCCAAAGACCGCTCTTTGGGAGACAGATCACAAGAAACAAGTGCCGGAACTACAATCTCCTGGTTAAGGTTGAATGAGGAAACCACCTTAGGTAAATATTAGAGATGAGCGGGTTCGGTTTCTCTGAATCCGAACCCGCCAGAACTTCATGTTTTTTTTCACGGGTCCGAGCGACTCGGATCTTCCCGCCTTGCTCGGTTAACCCGAGCGCGCCCGAACGTCATCATGACGCTGTCGGATTCTCGCGAGGCTCGGATTCTATCGCGAGACTCGGATTCTATATAAGGAGCCGCGCGTCGCCGCCATTTTCACACGTGCATTGAGATTGATAGGGAGAGGACGTGGCTGGCGTCCTCTCCGTTTAGAATAGATTAGAGAGACACTTGATTTACTAATTTTGGGGAGCATTAGGAGTACTCAGTACAGTGCAGAGTTTTGCTGATAGTGACCAGTGACCACCAGTTTTATTTATAATCCGTTCTCTGCCTGAAAAAAGCGATACACAGCACACAGTGACTCAGTCACATACCATATCTGTGTGCACTGCTCAGGCTCAGGCCAGTGTGCTGCATCATCTATTATCTATATATAATATTATATATATCTGTCTGACTGCTCAGCTCACACAGCTTATAATTGTGGGGGAGACTGGGGAGCACTACTGGAGTGCCAGTTATAGGTTATAGCAGGAGCCAGGAGTACATAATATATTATATAGTGAGTGACCACCAGACACACAGTGCAGTTTATTTAATATATCCGTTCTCTGCCTGAAAAAAGCGATACACACAGTGACTCAGTCAGTCACATACCATATCTGTGTGCACTGCTCAGGCTCAGGCCAGTGTGCTGCATCATCTATATATATTATATATCTGTCTGACTGCTCAGCTCACACAGCTTATAATTGTGGGGGAGACTGGGGAGCACTACTGCAGTGCCAGTTATAGGTTATAGCAGGAGCCAGGAGTACATAATATTATATTAAAATTAAACAGTGCACACTTTTGCTGCAGGAGTGCCACTGCCAGTGTGACTAGTGACCAGTGACCTGACCACCAGTATATATAATATTAGTAGTATACTATCTCTTTATCAACCAGTCTATATATTAGCAGCAGACACAGTACAGTGCGGTAGTTCACGGCTGTGGCTACCTCTGTGTCGGCACTCGGCAGCCCGTCCATAATTGTATATACCACCTAACCGTGGTTTTTTTTTCTTTCTTTATACATACATACTAGTTACGAGTATACTATCTCTTTATCAACCAGTCTATATTAGCAGCAGACACAGTACAGTGCGGTAGTTCACGGCTGTGGCTACCTCTGTGTCGGCACTCGGCAGCCCGTCCATAATTGTATATACCACCTAACCGTGGTTTTTTTTTCTTTCTTTATACATACATACTAGTTACGAGTATACTATCTCTTTATCAACCAGTCTATATATTAGCAGCAGACACAGTACAGTGCGGTAGTTCACGGCTGTGGCTACCTCTGTGTCGGCACTCGGCAGCCCGTCCATAATTGTATATACCACCTAACCGTGGTTTTTTTTTCTTTCTTTATACATACATACTAGTTACGAGTATACTATCTCTTTATCAACCAGTCTATATATTAGCAGCAGACACAGTACAGTGCGGTAGTTCACGGCTGTGGCTACCTCTGTGTCGGCACTCGGCAGCCCGTCCATAATTGTATATACCACCTAACCGTGGTTTTTTTTTCTTTCTTTATACATACATACTAGTTACGAGTATACTATCTCTTTATCAACCAGTCTATATTAGCAGCAGACACAGTACAGTGCGGTAGTTCACGGCTGTGGCTACCTCTGTGTCGGCACTCGGCAGCCCGTCCATAATTGTATATACCACCTAACCGTGGTTTTTTTTTCTTTCTTTATACATACATACTAGTTACGAGTATACTATCTCTTTATCAACCAGTCTATATATTAGCAGCAGACACAGTACAGTGCGGTAGTTCACGGCTGTGGCTACCTCTGTGTCGGCACTCGGCAGCCCGTCCATAATTGTATATACCACCTAACCGTGGTTTTTTTTTCTTTCTTTATACATACATACTAGTTACGAGTATACTATCTCTTTATCAACCAGTCTATATATTAGCAGCAGACACAGTACAGTGCGGTAGTTCACGGCTGTGGCTACCTCTGTGTCGGCACTCGGCAGCCCGTCCATAATTGTATATACCACCTAACCGTGGTTTTTTTTTCTTTCTTTATACATACATACTAGTTACGAGTATACTATCTCTTTATCAACCAGTCTATATATTAGCAGCAGACACAGTACAGTGCGGTAGTTCACGGCTGTGGCTACCTCTGTGTCGGCACTCGGCAGCCCGTCCATAATTGTATATACCACCTAACCGTGGTTTTTTTTTCTTTCTTTATACATACATACTAGTTACGAGTATACTATCTCTTTATCAACCAGTCTATATATTAGCAGCAGACACAGTACAGTGCGGTAGTTCACGGCTGTGGCTACCTCTGTGTCGGCACTCGGCAGCCCGTCCATAATTGTATATACCACCTAACCGTGGTTTTTTTTTCTTTCTTTATACATACATACTAGTTACGAGTATACTATCTCTTTATCAACCAGTCTATATATTAGCAGCAGACACAGTACAGTGCGGTAGTTCACGGCTGTGGCTACCTCTGTGTCGGCACTCGGCAGCCCGTCCATAATTGTATATACCACCTAACCGTGGTTTTTTTTTCTTTCTTTATACATACATACTAGTTACGAGTATACTATCTCTTTATCAACCAGTCTATATATTAGCAGCAGACACAGTACAGTGCGGTAGTTCACGGCTGTGGCTACCTCTGTGTCGGCACTCGGCAGCCCGTCCATAATTGTATATACCACCTAACCGTGGTTTTTTTTTCTTTCTTTATACATACATATCCAATCCAATCCATCTCCATTGTTTACCTGAGGTGCCTTTTAGTTGTGCCTATTAAAATATGGAGAACAAAAATGTTGAGGTTCCAAAATTAGGGAAAGATCAAGATCCACTTCCACCTCGTGCTGAAGCTGCTGCCACTAGTCATGGCCGAGACGATGAAATGCCAGCAACGTCGTCTGCCAAGGCCGATGCCCAATGTCATAGTACAGAGCATGTCAAATCCAAAACACCAAATATCAGTAAAAAGCCTCTTTTTTTCTTTGCGTCATGTGCTGTTTGGGGAGGGTTTTTTGGAAGGGACATCCTGCGTGACACTGCAGTGCCACTCCTAGATGGGCCCGGTGTTTGTGTCGGCCACTAGGGTCGCTAATCTTACTCACACAGGTCAGCTACCTCATTGCGCCTCTTTTTTTCTTTGCGTCATGTGCTGTTTGGGGAGGGTTTTTTGGAAGGGCCATCCTGCGTGACACTGCAGTGCCACTCCTAGATGGGCCCGGTGTTTGTGTCGGCCACTAGGGTCGCTAATCTTACTCACACAGCTACCTCATTGCGCCTCTTTTTTTCTTTGCGTCATGTGCTGTTTGGGGAGGGTTTTTTGGAAGGGACATCCTGCGTGACACTGCAGTGCCACTCCTAGATGGGCCCGGTGTTTGTGTCAGCCACTAGGGTCGCTTATCTTACTCACACAGCGACCTCGGTGCAAATTTTAGGACTAAAAATAATATTGTGAGGTGTGAGGTATTCAGAATAGACTGAAAATGAGTGTAAATTATGGTTTTTGAGGTTAATAATACTTTGGGATCAAAATGACCCCCAAATTCTATGATTTAAGCTGTTTTTTAGTGTTTTTTGAAAAAAACACCCGAATCCAAAACACACCCGAATCCGACAAAAAAAATTCGGTGAGGTTTTGCCAAAACGCGTTCGAACCCAAAACACGGCCGCGGAACCGAACCCAAAACCAAAACACAAAACCCAAAAAATTTCAGGCGCTCATCTCTAGTAAATATCCGGGACGAGTCCTCAGAACCGCCCGGTCACGGTGAAATATCAGATATGGGGAACTACAGGACAAGGCTCCCAAATCCGACACTCTTCTAGCTGAAGCAATAGCCAGCAGAAACACCACCTTAAGGGAAAGCCACTTAAGATCAGCTGAACCAAGCGGTTCAAACGGAGACTCTTGTAACGCCTCCAAAACCACCAAGTCCCAAGGAGCCACAGGCGGGACATACGGAGGTTGGATACGCACATCAGGTAAGGTCACAATTTTTCTCTGAAACCACACCGACAAGGCAGAAATATGAACCTTGAGAGGGGCCAGACGCAGGCCTAAGTCCAGGCCCTGCTGAAGAAAGGCCAAAAACTTGGCTATACTAAACTTGGAAGCGTCATAATCGTTAGATGTGCACCAAACAAAGTAAGAATGCCAGACCCTATAGTAAATCCGAGCAGAAACCGGTTTCCGGGCCCGCAACATAGTTTGAATGACCGCCTCAGAAAACCCTTTAGCCCTTAAGACGGAAGCTTCAAGATCCACGCCGTCAAAGACAGCCGGGCTAGGTCCTGGTAGACACAGGGGCCCTGAACGAGGAGGTCTGGGCGTTGTGGAAGTAGAATTGGACGCTCTGACGATAGGCCTTGCAGGTCTGAGAACCAATGCCGTCTGGGCCACGCTGGAGCTATGAGAAGCAGAATTCCTTTTTCTTGCTTGAACTTCCGAATTACCCTGGGCAGGAGTGACACCGGAGGGAACACGTACGGCAGCCGAAACCTCCACGGCACCACCAGTGCATCCACGAATGCTGCTTGAGGATCCCTTGTCCTTGCTCCGAAGACCGGAACCTTGTGATTGTGTCGAGACGCCATCAGATCTACGTCTGGAAGACCCCACTTTTCCACTAGGAGCTGAAACACTTCTGGAAGGAGGCCCCACTCGCTGGCATGTACGTCCTGACGACTGAGAAAATCCGTTTACCAATTCAGGACTCCCGGAATGAAGATTGCCGATATGGCAGGTAGATGGCGTTCCGCCCAATGTAGAATCCGTGAGACTTCCTTCATTGCCAGACGGCTTAGAGTGCCGCCTTGATGATTTATGTAAGCCACTGTGGTGGCGTTGTCCGACTGCACTTGAACAGGACGGTTCTGAATTAAATGCTGGGCTAGGTTCAATGCATTGAAGACCACCCGCAATTCCAGAATGTTGATTGAGAGGAGGGACTCCTCCTTGGTCCACCGACCCTGAAGGGAGTGCTGCTCCAGCACCGCGCCCCAACCTCTTAGACTGGCATCTGTTCTCAACAGGACCCAGCTGGATATCCAGAAGGGACGGCCCCTGCACAATTGTTGGTCCTGGAGCCACCAGAGCAGCGACAGACGGACCTGCGGAGTTAATGAGATCATTTGAGACCTGATCCGGTGAAGCAGGCCATCCCACTTGGCTAGAATCAGCCTCTGGAGGGGGCGAGAATGGAATTGAGCATACTCCACCATGTCGAATGCTGATACCATGAGGCCCAGCACTTGCATCGCCGAATGTATCAACACTTGCGGACGAGACAGGAAGCAACGAATCCTCTCCTGAAGCTTCAGGACTTTCTCCTGACAGAAGAACAACCTCTGGTTGTGAGTGTCCAATAGCGCTCCCAGATGCACCATGCTCTGAGCAGGGATCAGGGAGGATTTCTTCCAGTTGATGAGCCACCCATGGGCTTGTAGAAACCGGACCGTCATATCTTGATGACGTAGGAGAAGATCTGGGGAATTTGCCAGGATTAACAAGTCGTCCAGATACGGCAGTATCCTGACCCCTTGACGGCGGAGTACCACCGTCATCACCGCCATGACTTTGGTGAAGATTTGCGGAGCCATTGTTAAACCAAAAGGTAACGTCCGAAACTGGTAATGGAGGTTCCCAATAGCAAACCTCAGGTATTGCTGATGTGATGCTGCTATAGGAATATGCAGGTAAGCATCCTGTATGTCCAGGGAGACCATGTAGTCCCCAGGTTCCAAGGCCAGAACTATAGAGCGAATGGTTTCCATACGGAACTTGGAAACCTTCATAAACCTGTTTAATGCCTTGAGGTTGAGAATGGGCCGGGAGGACCCATTCGATTTCGGGACTAAAAACAGCTGAGAATAGTACCCCCGGCCCCTCTGCGCAAGCGGCACCTGTACTACGACTCCTGTATCCAGGAGGGTCTGTACCACCGAATGCAGAGTGTTTGCCTTTGTCTGGTCCAACAGGACGTCTGTCTGGCAAAATCGATGAGGGGGTCGGTTTTTGAAGGCTATGGCATAACCTCGAGTGACGACTTCCCGTACCCAGGCATCTGAAGTGGTCTTCAACCATTCCTGGGTATACCCTAGAAGCCAGCCCCCCACCCTGGGATCCCCCAGGGGGAGGCCCGTCCTGTCATGCGGCAGGCTTATCGGCCTGCTTGTTGTATGCCTGACCTTTTGCTTTACATGAAGGACGAAAAGGGGCGAAAGGAAGTACCTTTAGCCTTCGACACAGAAGGAGCGGTACTTGGCAGACAGGCTGTTTTGGCAGTAGCCAAGTCAGCCACTATGTTATTTAAGTCCTCCCCAAACAGAATATCTCCCTTGAAAGGGAGTACCTCCAGGGTTTTTCTAGAGTCCAGATCCACAGACCAGGATCTCAGCCACAATATCCGGCGAGCCAGGACTGACGTAGTAGAGGCCTTGGCTGCTAGGATACCGGCATCAGAAGCCGCCTCTTTAATATAGCGAGAAGCTGTGACAATATATGACAAGCATTGTCTAGCATCGTCAGGAGAGATTTCAGCTTCTAACTCCAAGGCCCATGCTTCAATAGCTTCTGCAGCCCATGTTGCTGCAATAGTGGGCCTTCGTGCAGCACCCATGAGGGTGTAAATCGCTTTCAGACAACCCTCCACACGTTTATCCGTAGGCTCCTTTAGAGAAGTGACGGTAGTGATAGGTAGAGCTGAGGAAACCACCATCCTAGCCACATGTGAGTCTACTGGAGGAGGCGTTTCCCAATTTTTAGACAGCTCTGGTGCGAGGGAATAGCGAGCCAGCATCTTCTTTTGAGGCACAAACTTCGTACCCAGGTTTTCCCAGGGTTCCTGACATATATCCACTAAGTGGTCAGAGTGAAGTAAAACTTGTTTAACCACCTTCTGACGCTTGAACCTATCTGGTTTCTTAGGAGGGACAGATGGCTCAGGATCATCCGTAATCTGTAGAATTAACTTAATAGCCTCCAAAAGATCAGGAACATCCACATGTGAACTACCCTCCCCATCAGCCGTATCCGAGTCAGAATCTGTGGGGTCAGTGTAAGTGCCGTCTTCATCAGATGAGGTGTCAGTGACAGCAGTGGATTGTGAGGAGACAAGCGCTCGCTTAGAGGACCCCTTGGACTTAGGTGAGCGATGGTCAGACCTTTTAGTAGTCAGGGACTGGTTCAACTTCTTCAATTGGGCAGATAAATCGTCCGCCCACGGCGGGTTAGCTGCAGGGACCACATACGGTTGTACTGGCATAGGGGGTCCCATAGGGGGTGTTTGTTTATTAACTAGTGTATGTAGAAGCGGCCCACGGTCGGTCATTATGTGCCTCCGTTGCCACAGTCCCACTGGGGGGTAAGGAGCCCCCAGAACCAGAGCCCACAGCTGCTATATTCTCCTGATAGGGATCTGTGGCTTCAGCAACACCGGCAGTGTGTTCTGCCCCAGAACCGTTACCCTCAGAAGCAGACATGATATAACTTGCAGTATCAGGTAACACAGTACAATTGGCAGCAGCACAATACCTCTTACCCAAACCCCTGCGCAGTGTAGTCAGCACTAGCAGAGATAAAGGAGAGATATGGTGAGTAAAATCACAGAGAGAAATATGTATTAAAGTATATATTTGTGAAAATCCTATATCAATATAAAACCTGACGCACCAAGCCCCCTCAGGTTATAGAATATAGGGATAGCAAGTTGGTGAAAGACACGAAATGGACACCACTCAGCTATCTAATGCACACACAGATAGTCACAGTTTGTACAATGCAGAGGTTATTACCAACAATAATACTGCACTGGACTAGCTTTTATATATATATATATATATATATATCCACACCAAACGCCGGCACTCGGTTCGCCCACCGGGCTCACTTGCTCTGGTGCCCTCCACTGGGGTAGCAATCCCCTGCATATGTATCCAAATAATGAGGCGGCACTCAGAGACTGGAACAAGTGATTTTTAGTGAAAGAACTGCATCACAGCATCAACGTTTCGGGGCCTAACACCCCTTCGTCAGGATAATCACACAGTGCAATAAACAACATTTTTATAGACACTCACCCCTGGCGTCCTCCCCCATGTCAGGCTCCCGCCGGCCGCGCCATTCCGGGCCCGTTCGTACGCCCATTGAAAGTGACCACTTCCGCCGGAAGTGGCGTCATATGGTGACGTCCGGGTCCCGGGCCGCGTAACCACGGCAACCCTGTGAAAACAACAATATCATGTTTAAAAACCACAATATCATGTTTAAAAACAACAACACCACTGTACAGTCGGAGAGTGCGATCCGCAGTGCTAATATAAAATGACACCTTAGAGTGTCCCTGGTGCCTCTATTAAAACCTACAATATCCTGGTGCTCCAAAACAAATATCTGTGTGCATACTGTGCAACCAATATCAAGCGTGAACAAACCCGCAACCGTGTGCGGCTATATAGTGTGTATTCACACTATATGTGTTGGTCTCAGCGGACCATAATATTAAGCTTAAAAAAACGTAGCTTCTTTACAGGCTTCTATATTAATAATATAAATATGTGTACACAGATCCCACCCCCTGATCCCACAGTGGCGTTGACCTATAACAGCAGCTACCCAAACCCTTACAATATTAAAACCATAACCAGTGCAGGGGCCCGTCGCCCCCTCTTACCCTTCGTGACCACAGGTATATGTTAATTTCACCCTACTGTAAACTTCACATGACAGCACATATAAACTCTACACAGAAGCACCAATATTAGCATAGTATCTAAACATTTTCTCATTATGATCCAACCACTTTAGAGACTATCATGACATCTCATCCCTCCCTTTCCACGATGTTCTACACCTACAAAAAATTATTAAGGCCTAGTGATTCATTTAACCCTTTAGGTCGGAGGGTATCCAACCTAAAAATCCATCTGGATTCCAGTTGGAGCAGTTTGAGGGCTCTATTTCCTCCCCTGATTGATTCCGGTACATGGTCAATTACCCGGTACCTAAGGGTGGCCATGTTGTGTTTAAATTCAGCAAAATGGCGAGCAACAGGTTGATCGCTTACTCCGGTATTGATGGCCGCCCTGATTGCCTGTCTATGCTGCGCCATCCTGACCTTAAATTGACATTCCGTCTTACCAATGTAATAGAGTCCACATGGACACATAATTACATACACCACAAATTTTGAATTGCACGACAACGGCCAATTAATCGTGAACTTCTTGGCCGAGTGTGGATGTCCAATGACATCACTCGTGGACATATAGCTGCAGGTTGTGCATCCAATGCACTTATAGCAGCCGTTGGCTCTTGTCAATATATAGCTGTATAGTCAATAGATATAACACTACACAGTCAGAACTGGATGTTTATCACAGGGTAATTGTACTAGAAAACCCTGACTAAATGCACTCTTTCTTAAGTAGCACTGTCTAAAAAGGCAGGTAGAATACTTAAGTGTCATTTAAAGTCACAGCACTGACAACCAGGCGGCTTTACACAGGAGGATTTACCCAAGCAGTCCCAGGAACAGTGAAGCTGAGAGATAATGGCGCCCAGACACTGACAGTGAGTGAGGGAGAGACAGATATGCAGCTCCAGGGCGGGAACATTTGCGGGAAATGGCGCCCTGGGGCTGGGGGAGGGGCTTCAGGTCTAAGCCTTATCCCCCTGCTGGCAAAACCACTGGGTACTGTGGGCTACTGAAAATGGTTTAGAGAGAAAACCTGAACTGCACCCATGCCCTGGTGATCTAGTCGGATCGCCTGTACTGCCACAGTGTCCACAGCCAGCGCGCACAGCCCGCCTCCCACTGACCGCGCCGGATCGCGATAAAGACCGGGTCCCGCAAGCGGGACCCACTTACCAACTCCCGAAGCGCGGCCACGCGATCCCGGAGAGCCGCCGTCGTGTGTGCCTGACGTGAAGAAAACCGTAGCCTCCTGCTGTAGTTACCCGGCAACCAGGGCTCGGGAGTGTACAGCGCCGCTGGGGAGATCTGGAGCTGCAGCAGTGAATGTCTTCTGACATTTACCACCGCTGCTGCCCTTGAAGTCTTCACTTTTTTTCTTCAAAAAAAGCTCTTCTTAGGGCTGCCTGGAGCAGCCCCTCTGTTATGTGCCTGCTTATTGCAGCACCAACTACAAAACTGAGCTCCTGTGCAGGGAGGCGAGGTTATAGAGGAGGCGGCGCTGTGCATTCTGGGAACAGTCAAAGCTTTGAGCCTGTTGGTGCCTCGGATCAAGATCCTACTCTACACCCCTATGTCTATCCTTGTGGAGCCCAGTGTACCCCGCAGCAGAAAATGTCACATTGCCACCACACAGGAAAAATGTCAAACACATGGGCAATGTGTTTGACATTGCCCATGCATGGGAAAATTCTACATATATATACTTCTGCAGCGGGGTACACTGGGCTCCACAAGGATAGACATTGGGGTGTAGAGTAGGATCTTTATCCGAGGCACCAACAGGCTCAAAAGCTTTGACGGTTCCCAAGATTCATAGCGCCGCCTCCTCTATAACCCTGCCTCCCTGCACAGGAGCTCAGTTTTGTAGTTGGTGCTGCAGATAGCAGGCACTTAACAGAAGGGCTGCTCCTGGCAGCCCTAAGAAGAGCTTTTTTCTGAAGAAAAGTGAAGACTACAAGGGCAGCAGCAGAGTTTAGATGTCAGGAGACATTCCCTGCTGCAGCTCCATCACTCCCCAGCGGCGCTGTACACTCCCCTGTCCTGGTTGCCGGGTAACTACAGCAGGAGGCTCCGGTTTTCTTCATGTTAGACACACACAGCTGGGGCTCTCCAGGATTGCGTGGCCGCGCTTCAGGAGGTGGTAAGTGGGTCCCGTTCGCGGGACCCACTCTTTATCGCGATCCGGCGCGGCCGGTGGGAGGCGGGCCGCGCGTGCTGGCGTGGACACTGTGATAGTACAGGCGACCCCACTAGGCCACCAGGGCGCGGGTACAGGTCGGTTTCTCTTATAAACCATTTTCTATAAGCCCATAGTACCGGTGGTTATGTCCAGCGGGGAGGAATGGGCTTTGACCTGTAGCCCCTCCCCCAGCCCCAGGGCGCCATTTACAGTACATGTTCCCGCCCTTGAGCTGCATATCTCTCTCTCCCTCACTCCCAGTAGGTGTTTGGGCACCATTTCTCTCAGCTACACTGATCCTGGGACTGCTTGGGCAAATCCTCCTTTGTAAAGCCGCCTGACAGTCAGCGCTGTGCCTTTACAAGACACTTAAGTATTCTAGATGTCGTTTAGACAGTGATAGTTAAGAAAGAGTGCATTTGGTCAGGGTTTTTTTTGTACATTTACCCTGTGATATACATCCAGTCTTTACTGTGCAGTGTTATATCTATTGATTATTACATAGCTATATATAAGCTAGTCCAGTGCAGTATTATTGCTTGTCATAACGTCTGCATTGTACAAACTGTGACTATATGTGTGTGCATTGGCCTGCAGGGTGACTTCCATTTTGTGTCTCTCACTCAGCTTGCTATCCCTATATTCTATAACCTGAGGGGGCTAGGTGTGTCAGGTTTATTATAATATAGGATATTCACAAGATATACTTTCATTGCATTTTTCTCTGTGATTTTAGTCACCATATCTCTCCAGAATCCCTGTTTGTGCTGACTACACTGCGCAGGGGTTTGGGTCAGGTATTGTGCTGCTGATAAATTGTACTGTGTTACCTTATACTGCAAGTTATAACATGTCTGCTTATGAGGGTAATGGTTCTGGGGCTGAACACACTAGGAGTAGTGCTGAAGCCTCAGATACCTTTGAGGAAAATATAGCAGCTGAGGGCTCTGGTTCTGGGGGTTCCTTGTCCTCCATTGGGGCGGTTGCAACGTGGGTCCAGAATGACCTGCCATGGGCTACCTTCTCCACATTACTGAATATGCTAGTTATTAAACTAACGCCCCCTATGGGACCTCCTATGCCGGTCCAACCGTATATGGTCCCCGCGGTTAATCCGCCATGGGCAGATAACTTGTCCACTCAGTTAAAGAAATTGAAAAAGTCGCTGACTACTAATAAGTCTGACACTCGCTCGTTTAAGACCAAAGGGTCCTCTAAGCGGGCCATTACTTCCTCACAATCCATATCTACTGCTGTCACTGACACCTCGTCTGATGAGGACGGCGTTTACACTGACCCCACAGATTCTGATACTGATAATACTGATGGTATCACAGTTCACAAGTTGATGTTCCTGATCTATTGGAGGCTATAAAGTTGATTCTGCAGATTACGGATGATCCCGAGCCATCCGTTCCTCCTAAGAAACCAGATAGATTCAAGCGTCAGAAGGTGGTTAAACAAGTTTTACCTCATTCTGATCACCTGGTTGATATACGTCAGGAATCCTGGGAAAATCCAGGTAAGAAGTTCGTGCCTCACAAAAAGCTGCTTACTCGCTATCCCCTCGCGCCAGAGCTGTCTAAAAATTGTGAGACATCTCCAGTGGACTCACATGTGGCTAGGATGGTGGTTTCCTCAGCTCTGCCTGTCACTACCGTCACGTCTCTGAAAGAGCCTACGGACAAACATGTGGAGGGTTGTCTGAAAGCGATTTACACCCTCACGGGTGCTGCGCATAGGCCCACTATTGCAGTGACATGGGCTGCAGAAGCTATTGAAGCGTGGGCCCTAGAGTTGGAAGCTGAAATCTCGTCTGACCATGCTGGACAATGCTTGTCATATATTGTCACAGATTCTCACTATATTAAAGAGGCGGCTTCTGATGCCTGTGTTCTGGCAGCCAAGGCTTCTACTACGTCAGTCCTGGCTCGCCGGATATTGTGGCTGAGATCCTGGTCTGTGGATCTGGAATCTAGAAAAACCCTGGAGGTACTCCCTTTTAAAGGGAGATATCCTGTTCGGGGAGGACTTAAATAAGATAGTGGCTGATTTGGCTGCCAAGTACTGCTCCTTCTGTGGCGAAGACTAAAAGTACTTCCTTTCGTCTCTTTTGTCCTTCAGGTAAAGCAAAAGGTCAGGCGTACCACAAACAGGCCCACACTTCCAAACTTGGTAAGCCAAAGCCCAAAAGAGCCTGGGCGGCCCGTCAGCCAGCTACCAAGACCGATAAGCCTGCTGCATGACGGGGCGGGCCTTCCCCTGGGTGACCCCAGGGTGGGGGGCTGGCTTCTAGGGTATACCCAGGAATGGTTGAAGACCACTTCAGATGCCTGGGTACGGGAAGTCGTCACTCGAGGTTACGCCATAGCCTTCAAAAACCGCCCCACTCATCGATTTTGCCTGACAGACGTCCCTTCGGACCAGACAAAGGCAAAGACTCTTCATTCGGTGGTACAGACCCTCCTGGACACAGGGGTGGTAGTACAGGTGCCTCTTGCTCAGAGAGGCCGGGGGTACTATTCTCCCCTGTTTCTAGTCCCGAAACCGAATGGGTCCTCCCGGCCCATTCTCAGCCTCAAGGCATTGAACAAGTTTGTGAGAATCTCCAAGTTCCGTATGGAAACCCTTCGCTCTATCGTTCTGGCCTTGGAACCTGGGTCTCCCTGGATATACAGGATGCTTACCTACATATTCCTATAGCAGTGTATCGCATCAGCAATACCTGAGGTTTGCGGTTGGCAACCTCCATTACCAGTTTCGGGCGTTATCTTTTGGTTTAACAACGGCTCCGCGAGTCTTCACCAAAGTTAATGGCGGTGATGACGGTGGTACTCCGCCGTCAAGGGGTCAGGATCCTACCATATCTGGACGACTTGTTGATCCTGGCATATTTCCCAGAAATTCTCCTACATCACCTAGATCTGACTGTCCGGTTTCTGCAAGCCCACGGGTGGCTCATCAAGTTTAAGAAATCCTCCCTTGTCCCTGCTCAGAGCATGGTGCACCTGGGAGTGCTATTGGACACTCACAACCAGCGGTTGTTCTTGTCTCAGGAGAAAGTCCTGAAGCTTCAGGACAGGATTTGTTACTTCCTCTCTCGTCCGCAAGTGTCGATACATTCGGCGATGCAGGTGCTGGGCCTCATGGTGTCAGCATTCGACATGGTGGAGTATGCTCAATTCCATTCTCGCCCCCTCCAGAGGCTGATTCTGGCCAAGTGGGACGGCCTGCCTCACCGGACCAGGTCTCAAATGATCTCAACTCCGGAGGTCCGTCTGTCGCTGTACTGGTGGATCCAGGACCAACGATTGGGAAGGGGCCGTCCCTTCTGGATATCCGACTGGGTCCTGTTGATGACGTGTGCCAGTCTAAGGGGTTGGGGCACGGTATTGGAGCAACACTCCCTTCAGGGTCGGTGGACCAAGGAGGAGTCTCTCCTCCCAATCAACATTCTGGAATTGCGGGCGGTCTTCAACTCATTGAACCTGGCCCAGCATTTAATTCAGAACCGTCCTGTTCAAGTACAGTCGGACAACGCCACCACAGTGGCTTACACAAATCATCAAGGCGGCACTCGAAGCCACTTGGCAATGAAGGAAGTCTCAGGGATTCTTCAATGGGCGGAACGCCATCTACCTGCCATATCGGCGATATTCATTCCGGGAGTCCTGAATTGGGAAGCGGACTTTCTCAGTCGTCAGGACGTACACGCCGGAGAGTGGGGCCTCCATCCAGAAGTGTTTCAGCTCCTAGTGGAAAAGTGGGGCCTTCCAGACGTGGATCTGATGGCGTCTCGACACAATCACAAGGTTCCGGTTTTCGGAGCAAGGACAAGGGATCCTCAAGCAGCATTCGTGGATGCGCTGGCGGTGCCGTGGAGGTTTCGGCTGCCGTACGTATTCCCTCTGGTGTCATTCCTGCCCAGGGTAATTCGGAAGTTCAAGCAGGAAGGAGGAATCCTGCTTCTCATAGCTCCAGCGTGGCCCAGACGGCACTGGTTCTCAGACCTTCAGGGCCTCTCGTCAGAGCGTCCAATTCTACTTCCACAACGTCCAGACCTCCTCGTTCAGGGCCCCTGTGTTTACCAGGACCTGGCCCGGCTGTCTTTGACGGCATGGCTCTTGAAGCTTCCGTCTTGAGGGCTAAAGGGTTTTCTGAGGCGGTTATTCAAACTATGTTGTGGGCCCGGATATAGGGTCTGGCATTCTTACTTTGTTTGATGCGCATCTAACAATTATAATGCTTCCAAGTTTAGTACAGCCAAACGTTTGGCTTTTCTTCAGCAGGGCCTAAACTTAGGCCTGCGTCTGGCCTCCCTCAAGGTTCATATTTCTGCCTTGGTGTGGTTTCAGAGAAAAATTGCGAGCTTACCTGATGTGCATACATTCACTCAGGGTGTTTTGTGGATTCAACCTCCTTACGTCCCGCCTGTGGCTCATTGGGACTTGTCGGTGGTTCTGGAGGCATTGCAAGAGTCTCAGTTTGAACCTCTTGGTTCAGCTGATCTTAAGTGGCTTTCCCTTAAGGTGGTGTTCCTGCTGGCTATTGCCTCCGCTAGAAGAGTGTTGGATTTGGGTGCCTTGTCTTGTAGTTCCCCATATCTGATATTTCACCGTGACCGGGCGGTTCTTAGGACTCGTCCCGGATATTTACCTAAGGTGGTTTCTTCGTTCCACCTTAATCAGGAGATTGTGGTTCCAGCACTTGTCTCTCCTGACTTGTCTCCCAAAGAGCGGTCTTTGGATGTGGTACGGGCTCTCCGTATCTATGTGAAGAGAACTGCTTCCATTAGGAAATCTGATTCTCTCTTTGTTCTGTTTGGTTTTCACAAATGTGGCTGGCCTGCTCACAAGCAGACTTTGGCCAGATGGATTAGAATTGTGATTGCATATGCTTATGTGAGGGCTGGTCTGTCAGCTCCTGCTCACATTATGGCCCATTCTACTAGGTCTGTTGGACTTCTTGGGTGGCCCGCCGTGGTGCAACCCTTGAACAATTGTGCAAGGCGGCTACGTGGTCCTCAGTGAACACGTTCATAAGGTTCTATGCCTTCGATACTGCCGCTTCCCAGGATGCTTCCTTTGGACGCCGGGTTCTTGTGCCCGCTACAGTGCATCCCCTCCCATAAGGAACTGCTTTAAGACATCCCCAATGTCTATCCTTGTGGAGCTCAGTGTACCCCGCAGCAGAAAACGAGATTTATGGTAAGAACTTACCTTTGTTAAATCTTTTTGTGAGGTACACTGGGCTCCACAAGGCGCCCACCCTGAGGCACTTAGCTTCTTGGGGTTGGTATGGCATTAGCCGGTGACACTTCTCCTGTCGTGAGAATGTGGTGTATGTGGCTACTAACTGTTGTCGTCTCTTTTCCTGCTACTGCATTGGGCTGGTTAACTAAAAACTGAGCTCCTGTGCAGGGAGGCGGGGTTATAGAGGAGGCGGCGCTATGCATCTTGGGAACAGTCAAAGCTTTGAGCCTGTTGGTGCCTCGGATCAAGATCCTACTCTACACCCCAGTGTGGAGCCCAGTGTACCTCGCAGAAAGAGATTTAACAAAGGTAAGTTCTTACCATAAATCTCGTTATATATGTCCTGCACTTGTTGATGCTTTGTGGTGGGTGGGATGGTGGCGTCAGGTGGGCGGCTGGCTGTCAGACTAGCCAGAGTCAGAGTGACTCCGCAAAGCCCCATGGGAGGAGGAGCTGTTGCGGCTGAGCATTTGCAGCAGCCCTTCTCCAGGACCAGTGCGGCCATATTTGTAAGTGGCAGGCTGCTGGAAGCCGGGCAGCCTCTCTCCCCAGAGAGAGGAGGTCCAGCAACAGCGCCACATCTACAGTATGTGCACTCTTCAGCGCTCTCCCTCCCGCTGTGTGAGTTGCCTTGCCGGGCCGGTTTGGCGCGCGGTGTGACATCATCATGTCACATCGCGAGGTGGAGCCGGTAGGATTTTTCAGCGTGACGTCAATCCTCCCTGTGCCACCGGCTAGTAAAGTATACACAGTGACAGGCAGCACATACTGTGCTCCTGAGTCCTGAGCAGGCGGTGGGCCGCGGTACAGCGACAGGAATGAGCTGGGCTCAGCGGCGTCCGATAACCCACCAGCAGGCCGGGGCAATCATCACTGTGCTGCGTGTGGGGGGTGCTGAACATTAGGGGTTGCCTGTGCGCACCAATAACCCCATGCGCACGCCGCCCTATGGCCATTTCCGTGCATTGGTTATAAGGTACATTGGTGGTCATTCCGAGTTATTCGCTCGCTGCCGTTTTTAGCAGAATAGCGATCAGGCTAAAAATGGGCCATTGTGCGTTAAGTATTTTCACACAAAACGATGCAATTTTACACAGGTCCAAGCGACGCTTTTCAGTCGCTCTGCTGATCGGGGAGTGATTGACAGGAAGTAGGTGTTTCTGGGCGGAAACTGACCGTGTTCCGGGAGTGTGATAAAAAACGCAGGCGTGTCAGGCTAAAACGCAGGAGTGGCTGGAGAAACGGGGGAGTGTTTGTGACGTCAAACCAGGAACTAAACGGACTGAGGGGATCACAATCTAGGAGTAGGTCTGGAGCTACTCAGAAACTGCAGGGAAATATTTAATAGCAGTACTGCTAATCTTTCGTTCGCAATTCTGCTAAGCTAATGCTGCTTTCAGATCGCAAATGCCGGATCCTACCTGGTAAGAGAAACGTGTCCTTACCGGGTGGGATCCGGCATTTGCTCTCCTCTGCTGGCTTTCCGACCCGGCAATATACCGGGTCGGTTGCCATAGCAGCGGGGGGCGCAGCAGCAGCAGGGGCGGGGGTGGAGGCGGCGCTGGGAGATGAGCTCATCTCCTGCGCCTCCTCTCCCTATGCTGTGAATGGGAGCCGTGTTGCATCAAAACGGCTCCCATTCACACTGCACCTGACCCGGTATTCAACCCGGTAATAACCCTTCTTTTTAACCGGGTTGAATTACCAGGTCAGGCGACCCGCTAATTCAGCAAAGGTGCTTTCACATCGCACACTGACCCGTTTCAACACGGCAATATGCCGTGTCGATACCGGGTTATTTGTGCGATGTGGAAAAGAAGGAGAAAAAGACAAAAAAAACTTTTTTTGGGAGCACTCATTTGTTGTATTAGAAATAATGGGGGTCATTCCGAGTTGTTCGCTCGGTAAAAATCTTCGCATCGCAGCGATTTTCCGCTTAATGCGCATGCGCAATGTCCGCACTGCGACTGCGCCAAGTAAATTTTCTATGCACTTAGGAATTTTACTCACGGCATTTTCATCGTTCTGGCGATCGTAATGTGATTGACAGGAAATGGGTGTTACTGGGCGGAAACAGGCCGTTTTATGGGCGTGTGGGAAAAAACGCTACCGTTTCCGGAAAAAACGCAGGAGTGGCTGGAGAAACGGGGGAGTGTCTGGGCGAACGCTGGGTGTGTTTGTGACGTCAAACCAGGAACGACAAGCAGTGAAATGATCGCAGATGCCGAGTAAGTCTGAAGCTACTCAGAAACTGCTACGAGGTGTGTAATCGCAATATTGCGAATACATCGTTCGCAATTTTAAGATGCTAAGATTCACTCCCAGTAGGCGGCGGCTTAGCATGAGCAAATCTGCTAAAATTCACTTGCGAGCGAACAACTCGGAATGACCCCCAATATGTATAATAATAAATATTAAAACGTAACTTTTAATCAATCCTTGAATAAAGAAACTTTTGGACAAGAAGTTGGGACTCGTGTCTGTTATGATTAATATGTAGAAGAAATCTTATTTAACCTTTTTAACAAATGAGGTACAAGATAAATGAAAGAAAAGGGTGAAAATATCAAAGGGATAGTGGAGGATACCGAATGGTTTCTTAAGGTCCCGGGTATCCAAGAAATCACTGTACATGCCTAAATTATGGATATCAATGATAGGTATATATGCATATATGCAGAATGGATGAGGTTTATAAAAATAGAGCTCAGGATGGATGTAATGAGAATGGGGCGAAAAGAGTATTTAGATTTCCCTTGATGGGAGGAGGGGGGGAGAAAGGAACAGGGAGAGAAAAGAAAGGGGGGGGGGAGAGTTGGATTGGGATGGAGAGTAGGGGCCCAGTGCACCTGGTATTCTCAGGAAGTTGCCCGTCCTGATACTGGCCAGGCCATGCCTGCTATGCTTCCGAGATCGGTCAAGATCGGGCGTATTCAGGGTAGTATGGCAGTGGGCCTAGGATGGAGGAAAGAGGAAGAAGAGAGAAAAAGAAAAAAACCACCACTAGTTCTGTACTCTAATGAGTCAGTGCCATAATAGTCTGAAAATGTTTTTCCAAATAAGAGAGTGTATGGAATATATTCAGAATTGGGGGCAGCTCTTTTCCTTAAAAATGGCCCACTGCACCTGGTATTCTCAGGAGGTTCCCCTTCCTAATACTGACCAGGCTGTTAGGCGCCGGGGTCCGCTCGTCGGTGCGGCCCGGCGCCTAGCAACCAGGGACGCCGTGCGCGTACAGCCGCCGGCTCCCTAGCAACGCTAGACGCCGGGCGCACGGAGCCGCACGGACCCTAGCAACGGGGACGCCACTGGCGGACCACGTTCCCCGTTGCTGGGTCCATTTTAATTAATAAGGGCACCTGTTTCCTGGCCGTGCAGCAAGGCAGCTGCACAGCATTTAGTCCAATCAGCCTCTAAACAGCTGATTGGAGGACTCCCTGTTAAGTACACTCCCAGGGCTTCTCACAGACGCCGGTAATAGCTTCCTGCATGCTGTATCTGTTTGCTGAGAGTGTTTTCAGTCCTGCTGTACCCGGTCGTTCCTGTCCTCAGTTGTCCTGTACTCGGAAGTCGTCATCTGTTCCTGGAGTCCTGACTGAGCACCTTTAAACATCCAGTGGTGTTCGTGAGTCACGGCGTAGCCGTGTGTTGCGGCTTGGCCGCTTTATTACTTATTATTTATTATTTGTGTTTCGGAGCTTTTGCGGAGGATTCCGCTCCCACAGATCCACTCTGGTATCCAGCGGTGCTGGGTAGGAGTAACGGACTAGTGGATTTTGGTTGTCCTTTTATCTGGCGGTTTTTCCGCGCATACTTCTGGTTTGGTTAGTTAGCTTGTTGCCCCTGGCCTGTTGTCAGTCAGAGGTCCTCTTGTCATCATCCTGCCTCGGATTTCCCTTTGTCTCTCACTAAGACCGGGGGGCACCGGAGTTGGGCAGACATAATCCGCCTTTCAAACGTGGCTGCCAGGGGCTCAAGAAACCATAGTCTCGCAAGGGATTTCCGATAGCACGGGTGAGACAATAGAGTTAGGGCGCCAGGGGCAACTAGTCTTTCCAGCTCCCGTAACCAGCATTCCCTTCCAGTACTCTGGCCATTGCCATGAGATCTCCTCCGGTCAGGAGTACTGGAATCATAACATTATTACCGGCCAAAACCAAAACTTAAAATTAAACAGGGTTTAATTTTTTCCTTATTCAGTTTTGTAAGAGTTATCGGTCTCATGAATCCCACAGGTTTAGGGCCAAATCCTGGTCAGCTCCTAGTCAGCCAGATTCAAGAACTTACTCAGATGGTTCAGGATCTTTCCCTTCGGGTGAAGTCGCCGGAAGATCTTTTACGAACTTCCCCGAGGGTAGTCCCTGAACCAAAAATGCACTTGCCTGACCGTTTTTCTGGTGATAGGAAGGAGTTTTTTAATTTTAAAGAATCCTGTAAACTTTATTTTCGTTTAAGACCGATCTCCTCAGGTACTGAATCTCAGCGGGTCGGAATTATTATTTCTTTGCTCCAGCGGGATCCTCAGACCTGGGCATTCGGTTTAAAAGCAGAGGATCCGGCGTTGTTGTCAATAGACGCCTTTTTTGGGTCTTTAGGGCTTTTGTATGATGACCCTGATAGAGAGGCATCCGCTGAGAGTCAGTTACGCGCTCTCAGACAGGGTAGAAATCCTGCAGAGGTTTTTGTGTACAGAGTTTCGCAGTTGGTCGAACGACTGTGGCTGGAATGACCCAGCCCTGCGCAGTCAGTTTCGCCTCGGCTTATCAGAGTCTATAAAAGACAGTCTCCTTCAGTATCCCGCTCCTGAGACTCTCGATAAACTCATGGAGCTTTCTATTAAGATTGATCGTCGTCTCAGAGAGCGGAGGGCTGAAAAAGGAGCACCTGTCAGGTCTACTCCATGTGTATTTTCCATTCCTGAGGACGTAGAGGAGCCCATGCAGATGGGTCTCTCCCGGCTGTCTCCAGAAGAAAGAGCCAGAAGGCAAAACTCTGGTCTTTGTTTGTACTGTGGGGGTAAGGGACATTTTGCCCGTAATTGTCCGAACAAGTCGGGAAAACGCCTCGACCAAGTGAATTGTGAGGGGGTTCACTTTGGTCTGCAGCTTATCTCCTCGAATAACTCCCTTTTAGTCCCAGCTAAAGTTTCCTTTGGCAGCCTCAGTTCTTCGGTGTCGGCTTTTGTTGACAGTGGAGCTGCAGGGAACTTTATGGACTTAACGTGGGCCAAGGCCTTAGGTATTCCTCAGTTAGCCTTGGGTAGGTGTATCACCATGCATGGTTTAGATGGGAGTCCCTTGTCCAATGGGGTTATTTCCCTCTGTACACCCCCTGTACTACTTACGGTAGGAGCTCTTCATTCCGAAAAGATCGAGTTTTTCCTTACCCATTGCCCAGCAGTTCCAGTGGTTCTGGGTCACCCTTGGCTGGCCTTTCATAATCCCATCATTGATTGGCAGTCGGGGGAGATTTCACAATGGGGTACCATCTGTAATAAGGAATGTATTACGTTTCCCGTCAGAATAGCTGCTGCCATTCCCGAACTCATTCCCGTGGAATACCAGGACCTTGTTGATGTGTTTTCCAAGGGCAATGCGGACATTCTGCCTCCCCATCGGCCTTATGATTGTGCTATTGAGCTAATTCCTGGTGCCACATTGCCAAAGGGAAGGTTATATGCATTATCCGGGCCAGAAACTGCGGCCATGAATGAGTATGTTAAGGAGAGCCTAGGGAAAGGATTTATCAGGCCATCTAAATCCCCCTTAAGTGCAGGCTTCTTCTTTGTGGAGAAAAAAGATGGATCACTCAGACCTTGCATTGACTTTAGAGCCCTGAATAAGATCTCAGTTAAAAATACTTACCCTCTGTCGCTGATTTCTGTCCTCTTTGATCAGCTGCGTTCGGCTGTGATTTTTTCTAAAATTGACCTGAGGGGAGCGTATAACCTCATTCGAATCAAGTCGGGAGATGAGTGGAAGACGGCTTTCAGTACTCAGTCGGGTCACTACGAGTATCTGGTGATGCCGTTCGGCTTGTCTAACGCTCCGGCAGTTTTCCAGGATCTCATTAACGATGTGCTCCGTGATTTTCTAGGAAGATTCGTGGTCGTTTACTTAGACGACATCCTGATCTATTCTGACTCAATTGAACAACATGTTACCCAGGTGCGTCAGGTTCTTCAAAAATTACGTGAAAATCATCTATATGCCAAGCTGGAGAAGTGTGAGTTTCATGTCACGAAGGTATCCTTTTTAGGGTACATTATTTCCCCTCGGGGATTCTGTATGGAACCTAAGAAGCTCCAAGCCATCCTTAGTTGGGCGCAACCCACCAACTTAAAAGCACTTCAGCGCTTTTAAGGGTTTGCGAATTATTATAGAAGATTTATTAATTCTTTTTCCGACCTGGTTGCTCCCATTGTGGCACTGACTAAGAAGGGAGCGGATCCTACCAACTGGTCACGTGAAGCTGAGTTATCCTTTCAGGCCTTGAAACAAGCTTTTGTCTCAGTTCCAGTCCTCAGACATCCCAACCCAGAATTGCCCTTCATTGTTGAGGTTGATGCCTCGGAGGTTGGAGTGGGGGCTATCCTATCTCAGAAGGATCCGGGCTCTCTGGAACTACATCCTTGTGCCTTTATGTCCAGGAAATTCTCATCCGCTGAATCCAACTACAATGTTGGTAACCGGGAGTTACTGGCTATTAAATGGGCTTTCGAGGAGTGGAGGCATTGGCTTGAGGGAGCAACACATACCATTTCAGTATTGACTGACCACAAAAATCTTCAGTACATCGAATCAGCTAAGCGGCTGAATGCCCGGCAGGCTCGTTGGGCTTTATTTTTTACTCGTTTCAAGTTTATTATCACTTTTAGGCCAGGTTCCAAGAATACCAAGGCGGATGCCCTGTCACGCAGTTTTCTTCCAGTTCATAATAACAGTCCTGTTACTCCCATACTTCCGTCTTCAGTCATTTGGGCAGGCCTCACACAAGATTTATTTACCCAGTTAAAGCAGCTTCAACATCAAGCTCCTGGAAATACTCCTGCTGGTCGTCTTTACGTCCCTGAGTTTTTGAGAGCTACTGTTTTGACTGAGTTTCATGATAGCAAAGTTGCCGGGCATCTGGGGATCTCTAAGACTTTGGAATTAGTCTCCCGCTCAGTATGGTGGCCTGGTCTTTCTAAAGACATTAAGGAGTTTGTTTTTTCTTGTCAGGTCTGTGCACAGCATAAGGTTCCCCGTTCCTTGCCTATCGGGCAACTTATGCCCTTAAATGTTCCTCTCAGGCCATGGTCTCATATTTCCATGGATTTTGTGGTAGACCTCCCTCTGTCAGCCGGATTCCGAGTCATATGGGTGGTAGTGGACCGTTTTAGCAAGATGGCCCATTTCATTGCTCTTCCCCGACTGCCATCTGCCCAGGGATTGGTTGTTTTGTTTCTCCGCCATGTTTTCAGACTTCATGGGTTGCCCACTGATATTGTTTCTGATCGGGGTCCACAATTCATTGCACAATTCTGGAAGTCTTTTTGTGCCTCATTAAAGATGAAATTGTCTTTAACATCCGGCTACCATCCCCAATCCAACGGGCAGACCGAGCGAGTTAATCAATCATTAAAACAGTATTTGCGTTTGTACTCAGCCAAACTCCAGAATGATTGGTCCGAGTTTCTTCCTTTGGCGGAGTTTGCTTACAACAATTCTTGTCATTCCTCCACTAATGTGTCTCCATTCTTTTCAGTTTTTGGTTTTCACCCCAGAGCTAATTCTTTTTTTCAACATTCTTCTGTTTCCTCGCTAACCTTAACCTCTCATCTCAGAGTCATTTGGAAAAAAGTGCACCTTGCTCTCAGAAGAGCGGCATTTCGAGAGAAAAATTTTTCTGACAGGCTCCGGCGTCCTTGCACTTTTAAGGTGGGAGACAGGGTATGGTTGTCGACTCGTAACATTAGACTTCGACAAACCTCAGCTAGATTGGGCCCCAAATTTATTGGACCATTTCATATTATTAAAAAAATCAGTCCAGTTGCTTTCCGGTTACGTTTACCAAGAGCTCTCCGGATCGGAAATACGTTCCATTGCTCCCTGTTGAAACCATACGTTTCTTCCAGTAGATTTCCTCGGAAGATCTCTCAGGGGAAATCACCAGTAGATGTACAGGGACATCAGGAGTTCTTGGTGGAGAAGGTTCTCGATTCCAAATTGTCCCGGGGTCGGCTTTATTTTCTGGTGCACTGGAAAGGCTATGGTCCAGAGGAAAGGTCTTGGGTCCTGGATAAGGATCTCCATGCCCCGAGGCTCAAGAGGGCATTTTTTTGGGAATTTCCTCGGAAACCTGGCTTTAGGGGTTCCTTGACCCCTCCTCAAGGGGGGGGTACTGTTAGGCGCCGGGGTCCGCTCGTCGGTGTGGCCCGGCGCCTAGCAACCAGGGATGCCGTGCGCGTACAGCCGCCGGCTCCCTAGCAACGCAAGACGCCGGGCGCACGGAGCCGCACGGACCCTAGCAACGGGGACGCCACTGGCGGACCGCGTTCCCCATTGCTGGGTCCATTTTAATTAATAAGGGCACCTGTTTCCTGGCCGTGCAGCAAGGCAGCTGCACGGCATTTAGTCCAATCAGCCTCTAAACAGCTGATTGGAGGACTCCCTGTTAAGTACACTCCCAGGGCTTCTCACAGACGCCGGTAATAGCTTCCTGCATGCTGTATCTGTTTGCTGAGAGTGTTTTCAGTCCTGCTGTACCCGGTCGTTCCTGTCCTCAGTTGTCCTGTACTCGGAAGTCGTCATCTGTTCCTGGAGTCCTGACTGAGCACCTTTAAACATCCAGTGGTGTTCGTGAGTCACGGCGTAGCCGTGTGTTGCGGCTTGGCCGCTTTATTACTTATTATTTATTATTTGTGTTTCGGAGCTTTTGCGGAGGATTCCGCTCCCACAGATCCACTCTGGTATCCAGCGGTGCTGGGTAGGAGTAACGGACTAGTGGATTTTGGTTGTCCTTTTATCTGGCGGTTTTTCCGCGCATACTTCTGGTTTGGTTAGTTAGCTTGTTGCCCCTGGCCTGTTGTCAGTCAGAGGTCCTCTTGTCATCATCCTGCCTCGGATTTCCCTTTGTCTCTCACTAAGACCGGGGGGCACCGGAGTTGGGCAGACATAATCCGCCTTTCAAACGTGGCTGCCAGGGGCTCAAGAAACCATAGTCTCGCAAGGGATTTCCGATAGCACGGGTGAGACAATAGAGTTAGGGCGCCAGGGGCAACTAGTCTTTCCAGCTCCCGTAACCAGCATTCCCTTCCAGTACTCTGGCCATTGCCATGAGATCTCCTCCGGTCAGGAGTACTGGAATCATAACACAGGCCATATCTGCTTAGCTTCCGAGATCGGACAAGATCGGGCGTATTCAGGGTAGTATGGCCGTGGGCCATTAAATGAAGGAAAAAGATAAGTCACACTCTACTTATTGTACTTTGCATAAATCAAGACTAAAATTAGTCCGAGGTATTTCCAGAAAAGAGTGTGCGGTGAGTCAATAAGATAGAGAGAGAAAGGGAAAACATAAAGTAGAAAGGTGGTATTTATGTAGGTCTCCAAATAGGAGATCTAAAAGATAAATAATCCTAGAGGAAATATCTCAAATAGTTACTGAGTGAAAATGTGGAAAAATGCACTCACAATGAAATATGTTGTGTAAATAGCAAATTCTTCACACACGGTATATTAAGAGCTCAGGGCTGGCTCACAGATAATTGCAACACAACAATAATAATAGAAGCACTAAAGTATGTGCACTGTTATTTGTTCCATCAATACAGGAACAAAAAAAAGGGGAGTCAGGAAGATATAGGTTTAGAGCTCAAGGCTGGCTCACATGAAGAATTACTTAAACCGTATAACATTCAGTAAAAGCAACAAAGAATGTGCGCTCATATCTTGATCAATAGATACAGGGGCAAAAATGATGATTAGAGCTCAAGACTGGCTCACAGGAAAATGAATTCTGTAGCATATTCTTATGGACTGATATAGCATTAGAGATTATTATGCAAATAATTTGCTACTGTTGAAAAAAAGAAAATGCAGTGGAGAAATACAATTATAATAGATAGCATAAAGCTATTTGATATCCATTAAGGCATGAGCGGGGAGATAGTACAAATAGTGAATACTTTGTACAGTTTTAGCTGTACACTACCGCTGCAGGAGTAAAATACTGTGGGGGAGAAAAAAATAGTCAGATGTTGGTGATCCTAAATGTATTACCGCGACCGCACGATGTGCGGCCAGTGTCATCCCGGTATCCCCCAGACGTGCACCCGCTGACAGTGAGGGACGCGGCCGCCCGCTTCCGGATTGGGCGTTGCCGCGGTGACGTCACTAAGGACGCCTCTCGACGTACGTTTCACCTTTGGTAGGCTTGGTCACGAGAGCCTCTTTCTGTTGCTCTCCTGTGGCCAGTATATGAGTACTAGTTTGACCAATGATTGACTTTAGATGGATGATGGATGGCAGGGTTAACCAATCGGGTCCTTGCAGAAATTAATGTTTCGGCCATGATGGAAAAGGGAAGGGATAGATATAGGGGATAAAGGGAACTGGCATGAAATATAAAAGATACACAGATAGATTAAAAAAACAAAAAAAAACAATCGATATTGTACAGATATAATCGGGCAGGTGAAAGATATAAGGATTACTTGTATGTACTGGACAGAAGGAAAAGTAGAAGGGAGGCGTGGTTTAGGTCAGGACTGAGATGATTGCGGCGGCCATGTTGGAAAAGGGAAAGAATGGATGCGAGTCTGGAATAAAAGTGCGGAGAAAAAGTATTTTAGATCTAACAGGTGAGGAGTAGTGGGGATAGATAAGTTAAATACAAAGTGGATGAATTGAAATTGGGGTGTGCATGTGTGGGCAAAAAGAAAATAAAATGCAATAGAATAGAGAGGAGAATAATGAAGTAAAATAAATATATATAAAAATAAAAATAAATATAAATATGAAAATAAAAATAAAAATAATGAAATAAAAATAAATATAAAAATTATAAAAATTAATAATAATAAAGAAAAAAAGGAAGGGAGGCATGGTTTAGGTCAGGACTGGGATGATTGCAGGAGTAGGTGGAGTAGTGAAATGTGAGTGAAGGAATTGCAAAAAAAGGGGGGGGGAGGAAAAGAAAAGAGAAGGAAAGAGAGGAGAATGTATAGGATGGAGTGTGATATAATGAACTTGTGTGAAGAGGGTTGTATAAGTGGGGGGAAAAGGGGATATGTGTGTGTGAGAAATTGCTGGAAAATGGTGGGGGGGGGTGGTGTGGGTGTGATGCATGTAATAATGGGGATTGCTGGAAGATGGTGGGGGGTGTGGTGTAGGTGTGATGCACTGAGGATGTGAGTAATAAGGGAAAGTGGAAAAGTGAGTGTGGAGCAGAAAGGGAGTGGTGGAAAAGATGGAGGTTAGGTGAAGAAGGACAGGAAAAAAGGAAAGGAGAAAAAGAAAAAAAGAGGGGAGTTGGTGAAAAAAGTGAAAAAATGTGAAAGAAAGGTGTCAAAAGTGAGAACCTTAGTAAATGGTGAGGATGGGGATGAAAAGGAAGGGATGGGTTGATTTGGTTAGTGGGAAAATAGACTGGAGAGGATAGGGCTGGTAGAGTGAGGAAACTGAGTAAATTTTTAGATCCCACACTTAGGTATGTAGGAAAATACTGTAGTTAATGTTTTCATTCAAGCCTTTTGGCATAAGAGTGTCCAGTTTGAAGATCCATTCTGATTCCTTCTTCTGGAGTGTCATGTTGTAGTCTCCTCCTCTCAGGCCCATTTTTATGTGTTCCAGGCCTGAAATGTGTAAATCCTCTACTCAGCTGTCATGGAATCTTAAGAAATGTCTGGCAACTGTGGTAAGCTTTTTGAACTGAGCTGAATCGGATTTGGCATTCCTTACTGTGCTCATATGTTCAAGTGCCCTAACTTTAAGCATGCGAGATGTCATGCCCACATACCTCAAATTGCACGTGCATGTAATGCAATAAATTACATTTTCCGTCCTACAATTAAAGAAATCCTTTATTGTAATCCGTTGATTGAATCTGTCCGTTACTTCTGTTAGGTTTGTGATATGAGGGCACAGTTTGCAGTTGCCACATGGATAACTGCCTTTGAGAGGTCTTGGCTTCTGAGGGTATGAAAAATAACTTTTTACAAATTTGTCTTTTAGGTTAGGCGCCCTTCTCCAGCTCATATTGATGTTATGGCCTATATGGTCCGAGAGATCATCATCCATTTTTAGGATATGCCAGTGTGTTTGTAAAATCTTTCTGGCATCTTTCCAATTTGTGCAGAAATCCCCAATGAAGCGTAAGGTATTCTTGTCTACTTTGGTTTTCTCAACCGGAAAAATCAAAGAGTCCCTTTCCACTTTTTGTACTTCTGATTTAGCTCTTTTAATAAGTCTGTTGCTGTATCCTCTCTCCTTAAGTCTAGCTGCCAGTTCAATGCTTTTAGTCTGGAAAGTGGAATCTTCTGTACAGTTTCTTTTTAATCTAAGGAATTCACCTTTGGGAATATTGCGGATGGTTGGTGGAAAGTGACTGCTGGTTGAATGGAGCAGACTGTTGGTTGAGGTTGCTTTTCTGAAAATTTCTGTACCTATGGTGTTGGTCTCATCTCGGTATATCCTAAGGTCAAGAAATGGGATGCTGGATTTACTGCTGGTATACGTGAACTTCATGTTAATCTGGTTATCATTGAGGGAGCGGATGTACTGGTCCAGTTTGTCTTGGGTGCCATCCCAGATCATGAAAATATCATCGATGTAGCGTATCCAGATGACAATATGATCAGTGTACTCTTCTTGGTTGTCACTGAAAACTAATTCACGTTCCCACCAGCCTAAGAAGAGGTTTGCATACGTAGGGGCACATGCCGCCCCCATAGCTGTGCCTCTAGTCTGTATATAGAAGCGGTTGTTGAAAAGGAAATAGTTGTGATTTAGAACAAATTTGAGTAGCTCCAAAAGGAATTCTTCAAAGTCACCAAAGCCTCCCATATGTAGGAAGTATTCAACTGCTGTTAGACCCAGATCATGTTTGATAGATGTATATAGGGATTCAACATCTAATCCCACTAATATGTGGGAGTCTTCCAGCTGTATACCTTGAATTTTCTTCAGTACATCCGTTGTATCCTTTACATATGATGGTAGGCTGAGGACATGTTGTCGTAGATGGACGTCAAGAAAGCAGCTGGCTTTTTCCAAAAGGCCCCCGTTGCCCGATATAATGGGTCGTCCAGGTGGATTGTCCACATTTTTGTGGACCTTGGGTAGCAAGTATAATGTCGGTGTTCTGGGGTGTGGGGTATTCAAATAGTCCCATTCAGTTTTGGTGATGGTGCCTTGTTGCAGGCGTTTGTCGATGATCCGGGAATAAAGAGTTGAAAAATTCTGTGTTGGATCAAATAAAGTTGTGTTGTAACAGGAGGTGTCCTTTAGTTGTTTGTTGGCCTCCTTGAGGTATAGTGTGGTAGGCCATATGACTATATTTCCTCCTTTGTCAGACATTTTTATCTGTACATCATCCCATTTCTGTATTTCTTTCATAGCTTCCTTTTGGTTTCTGGTTAGGTTGCCAATAGTTCTGTAGGACTTCTGACGTCGGTAAAGTGTGTCAAAATCTCGTGACACTAGGTCGAGAAATACCTTTATTTCTGGACACTGATGATCTTGAGGATAGAACGTTGACTTGTTTTTGCAGATGGGGCGAGCGGATGTAGAGGGTTGTTCATCGGATAATTCTTCTAAGATGGCTAGAGCATCCAGTTCCTGTTGTGATAGGTTACATGTATCATTGCTGGCCAGAAACTGAATGGGACTAGTTGAATACCCCACACCCCAGAACACCGACATTATACTTGCTACCCAAGGTCCACAAAAATGTGGACAATCCACCTGGACGACCCGTTATATCGAGCAACGGGGGCCTTTTGGAAAAAGCCAGCTGCTTTCTTGACGTCCATCTACGACAACATGTCCTCAGCCTACCATCATATGTAAAGTATACAACGGATGTACTGAAGAAAATTCAAGGTATACAGCTGGAAGACTCCCACATATTAGTGGGATTAGATGTTGAATCCCTATATACATCTATCAAACATGATCTGGGTCTAACAGCAGTTGAATACTTCCTACATATGGGAGGCTTTGGTGACTTTGAAGAATTCCTTTTGGAGCTACTCAAATTTGTTCTAAATCACAACTATTTCCTTTTCAACAACCGCTTCTATATACAGACTAGAGGCACAGCTATGGGGGCGGCATGTGCCCCTACGTATGCAAACCTCTTCTTAGGCTGGTGGGAACGTGAATTAGTTTTCAGTGACAACCAAGAAGAGTACACTGATCATATTGTCATCTGGATACGCTACATCGATGATATTTTCATGATCTGGGATGGCACCCAAGACAAACTGGACCAGTACATCCGCTCCCTCAATGATAACCAGATTAACATGAAGTTCACGTATACCAGCAGTAAATCCAGCATCCCATTTCTTGACCTTAGGATATACCGAGATGAGACCAACACCATAGCTACAGAAATTTTCAGAAAAGCAACCTCAACCAACAGTCTGCTCCATTCAACCAGCAGTCACTTTCCACCAACCATCCGCAATATTCCCAAAGGTGAATTCCTTAGATTAAAAAGAAACTGTACAGAAGATTCCACTTTCCAGACTAAAAGCATTGAACTGGCAGCTAGACTTAAGGAGAGAGGATACAGCAACAGACTTATTAAAAGAGCTAAATCAGAAGTACAAAAAGTGGAATGGGACTCTTTGATTTTTCCGGTTGAGAAAACCAAAGTAGACAAGAATACCTTACGCTTCATTGGGGATTTCTGCACAAATTGGAAAGATGCCAGAAAGATTTTACAAACACACTGGCATATCCTAAAAATGGATGATGATCTCTCGGACCATATAGGCCATAACATCAATATGAGCTGGAGAAGGGCGCCTAACCTAAAAGACAAATTTGTAAAAAGTTATTTTTCATACCCTCAGAAGCCAAGACCTCTCAAAGGCAGTTATCCATGTGGCAACTGCAAACTGTGCCCTCATATCACAAACCTAACAGAAGTAACGGACAGATTCAATCAACGGATTACAATAAAGGATTTCTTCAATTGTAGGACGGAAAATGTAATTTATTGCATTACATGCACGTGCAATTTGAGGTATGTGGGCATGACATCTCGCATGCTTAAAGTTAGGGCACTTGAACATATGAGCACAGTAAGGAATGCCAAATCCGATTCAGCTCAGTTCAAAAAGCTTACCACAGTCGCCAGACATTTCTTAAGATTCCATGACAGCCGAGTAGAGGATTTACACATTTCAGGCCTGGAACACATAAAAATGGGCCTGAGAGGAGGAGACTACAACATGACAATCCAGAAGAAGGAATCAGAATGGATCTTCAAACTGGACACTCTTATGCCAAAAGGCTTGAATGAAAACATTAACTACAGTATTTTCCTACATACCTAAGTGTGGGATCTAAAAATTTACTCACTGTTCCCTCACTCTACCAGCCCTATCCTCTCCAGTCTATTTTCCCACTAACCAAATCAACCCATCCCTTCCTTTTCATCCCCATCCTCACCATTTACTAAGGTTCTCACTTTTGACACCTTTCTTTCACATTTTTTTTTACATTTTTTCACTTTTTTCACCAACTCCCCTCTTTTTTTCTTTTTCTGCTTTCCTTTATTCCTGTCCTTCTTCACCTAACCTCCATCTTTTCCACCACTGCCTCTCTGCTCCACACTCACTTTTCCACTTTCCCTTATTACTCACATCCTCAGTGCATCACACCTACACCACACCCCCCACCATCTTCCAGCAACCCCCATTATTACATGCATCACACCCACACCACACCCCCCACCATTTCCCAGCAAATTCTCACACACACATATCCCCTTTTTTCCCCACTTATACAACCCTCTTCACACAAGTTCATTATATCACACACCATCCTATACATTCTCCTCTCTTTCCTTCTCTTTTCTTTCCCCCCCCCCCCCTTTTTTTGCAATTCCTTCACTCACATTTAACTACTCCACCTACTCCTGCAATCATCCCAGTCCTGACCTAAACCATGCCTTCCTTCCTTTTTTTCTTTATTATTATTAATTTTTATAATTTTTATATTTATTTTTATTTCATTATTTTTATTTTTATTTTCATGTTTATATTTATTTTTATTTTTATATATATTTATTTTACTACATTATTCTCCTCTCTATTCTATTGCATTTTATTTTATTTTTGCCCACACATGCACACCCCAATTTCAATTCATCCACTTTGTATTTAACTTATCTATCCCCACTACTCCTCACCTGTTAGATCTAAAATACTTTTTCTCCGCACTTTTATTCCAGACTCACATCCATTCTTTCCCTTTTCCAACATGGCCGCCGCAATCATCTCAGTCCTGACCTAAACCATGCCTCCCTTCTACTTTTTTCCTTCTGTCCAGTACATACAAGTAATCCTTATATCTTTCACCTGCCCGATTTATATCTGTACAATATCCATTGGTTTTTTTTTATCTATCTGTGTATCTTTTATATTTCATGCCAGTTCCCTTTATCCCCTATATCTATACCTTCCCTTTTCCATCATGGCCGAAACATTCATTTCTGCAAGGACACAATTGGTTAACCCTGCCATCCATCATCCATCTAAAGTCAATCATTGGTCAAACTAGTACTCATATACTGGCCACAGGAGAGCAACAGAGAGAGGCTCTCGTGACCAAGCCTACCAAAGGTGAAACGTACGTCGAGAGGCGTCCTTAGTGACGTCACCGCGGCAACGACCAAACCGGAAGCGGGCGGCCGCGTCCCTCACTGTCAGCGGGTGCACGTCTGGGGGATACCGGGATGACACTGGCCGCACATCGTGCAGTCGCGGTAATACATTTAGGATCACCAACATCTGACTATTTTTTTCTCCCCCCACAGTATTTTACTCCTGCAGCGGTAGTGTACAGCTAAAACTGTACAAAGTATTCACTATTTGTTCTATCTCCCCGCTCATGCCTTAATGGATATCAAATAGCTTTATGCTATCTATTATAATTGTATCTCTCCACTGCATGTTCTTTTTTTCAACAGTAGCAAATTATTTGCATAATAATCTCTAATGCTTTGTCAGTCCATAAGAATATGCTACAGAGTTCATTTTCCTGTGAGCCAGCCTTGAGCTCTAATCATCATTTTTGCCCCTGTATCTATTGATCAAGATATGAGCACACATTCTTTGTTGCTTTTACTGAATGTTATACGGTTTAAGTAATTTTTCATGTGAGCCAGCCTTGAGTTCTAAACCTATATCTTCCTGACTCCCCTTTTTTTTGTTCCTGTATTGATGGAACAAATAACAGTGCACATACTTTAGTGCTTCTATTATTATTGTTGTGTTGCAATTATCTGTGAGCCAGCCCTGAGCTCTTAATATACCGTGTGTGAAGAATTTGCTATTTACACAACATATTTCATTGTGAGTGCATTTTTCCACATTTTCACTCAGTAACTATGTGAGATATTTCCTCTAGGATTATTTATCTTTTAGATCTCGTATTTGGAGACCTACATAAATAACACCTTTCTACTTTATGATTTCCCTTTCTCTCTCTATCTTATTGACTCACCGCACACTCTTTTCTGGAAATACCTCAGACTAATTTTAGTCTTGATTTATGCAAAGTACAATAAGTAGAGTGTGACTTATCTTTTTCCTTCATTTAACGGCCCACGGCCATACTACCCTGAATACGCCCGATCTTGTCCGATCTCGGAAGCTAAGCAGATATGGCCTGGTCAGTATTAGGAAGGGGAACCTCCTGAGAATACCAGGTGCAGTGGGCCATTTTTAAGGAAAAGAGCTGCCCCCAATTCTGAATATATTCCATACACTCTCTTATTTGGAAAAACATTTTCAGACTATTATGGCACTGACTCATTAGAGTACAGAACTAGTGGTGGTTTTTTTCTTTTTCTCTCTTCTTCCTCTTTCCTCTCTTTTCCTCCATCCTAGACCCACTGCCATACTACCCTGAATACGCCCGATCTTGACCGATCTCGGAAGCATAGCAGGCATGGCCTGGCCAGTATCAGGATGGGCAACTTCCTGAGAATACCAGGTGCAGTGGGCCCCTACTCTCCATCCCAATCCAACTCCCTTCCCCCCCTTTCTTTTCTCTCCCTGTTCCTTTCTCCCCCCCCCCCTCCTCCCATCAAGGGAAATCTAAATACTCTTTTCGCCCCATTCTCATTACATCCATCCTGAGCTCTATTTTTATAAACCTCATCCATTCTGCATATATGCATATATACCTATCATTGATATCCATAATTTAGGCATGTACAGTGATTTCTTGGATACCCGGGACCTTAAGAAACCATTCGGTATCCTCCACTATCCCTTTGATATTTTCACCCTTTTCTTTCATTTATCTTGTACCTCATTTGTTAAAAAGGTTAAATAAGATTTCTTCTACATATTAATCATAACAGACACGAGTCCCAACTTCTTGTCCAAAAGTTTCTTTATTCAAGGATTGATTAAAAGTTACGTTTTAATATTTATTATTATACATATTATTTCTGATACAACAAATGAGTGCTCCCAAAAAAGGGTTTTTTGTCTTTTTCTCCTTCTTTTCCAAATTGTAGTTCACCTACAAAATTCCTGGGAGCACCGCCAATCATTAACAGTTTAAGAATCATTTGTTAACTGTCTGCATGTTGGTATATCATTATATCATTATATAACTATCTCAGCATTTAATTTAATTGTTTGACTAGTGCGGTTCCACACAATATAACTTTCTGCACAATATTTGGTACTGAGGTCTTTTCCTCAGCTCTTTGGATCCTGCACAGTCCCCTTGGCCTCAGTCCAGGCCATTATCAGAACTTTTTGTTCTCCTATCATTGAAATAATTTGGGCTTCTTTCCTTAGTAAATTTGCTTTAAAGAAACTCAGGCCCCTCTCTCTCGGCCACAACAACCTGGATAATATGAGTACCTTTAGTTTGAAGACTGAATTGAAGAATAAAAGATCAATAGATGACCTGGACACTATTTTTCCCATCAAGATTCCTGATCCCATTCCTGAGGTTAACTGGGAAAATGACCTCTTTCACTTGAAGAGAACCCTCCAGAGACGCATTAGAGTTGATTGGGATTTAACCAGCTTGGAACACTACTGTAGACAAAAAATATCCCCAAGAGGTCTACGACCAAAACTCTTTCCCTCATTCAAACTCTCCACAGAAAATCTACGGAAAGATTAGGAGCAATGTCTCCTAAAATGTTCACAGGACCTGATGGGTATCCTAATAAAACATAACCATCTAATAATGGAAGAATGTACCAAAGAAATTGACAACTTGGGTCAGAAATTGGAACAATGGGAAGGAAATACTGCTTTCCAAGACTCTTTTGGAAAAATAAAAAAGGATCTGGAGACATATGAGGACACTATTATTGAAAGAAAGAAGACAAAGTTTGCAAGAGATAAGCGAGATTTCACAACTGGACTTATTTTCAAATGGACCCAACAAACCCGTAGAAGGGATGTGACGAGACGGGAATACACACCATCATCTTCTGAAGTCGAGCCCTCAGATTCTGAGGATCACCCTGACCCTAACTCAGATCAAAGAGACCCCTTCAACCGTAGGAGGGGCTCCAGCTTTCACTCATCTTCTTCTTCGGCCTCTTTTTTAGAGGAAAGCAGGGGAAGAGCCCGTGGATACCCTGCAAAACAAAAACCAGGCGGGGCGGAAGGAAGAGCACCAAGACAAAGATGGCGATCACCCCAACAGAGACGATATCCCTCCAGGAAACAGAAATAACCAACGAAGGCCTCAACAAGCTAAGAATAATCAATCTTTCCACACATGTTCTTACACAGGATCAAACCAGCGTCCTTGAAAAGGGCCTCTCTTTTTCACCAACCAATCATTTTGACCGTTTCAAGTGGGAAGTAAATCTTCGTCTTTTTGGACGCAAACTTCTACTCAAGAAACACTTTTCCAAAAAAGACAAAGATACACTTCTGGCCAGCAATGATACATGTAACCTATCACAACAGGAACTGGATGCTCTAGCCATCTTAGAAGAATTATCCGATGAACAACCCTCTACATCCGCTCGCCCCATCTGCAAAAACAAGTCAACGTTCTATCCTCAAGATCATCAGTGTCCAGAAATAAAGGTATTTCTCGACCTAGTGTCACGAGATTTTGACACACTTTACCGACGTCAGAAGTCCTACAGAACTATTGGCAACCTAACCAGAAACCAAAAGGAAGCTATGAAAGAAATACAGAAATGGGATGATGTACAGATAAAAATTTCTGACAAAGGAGGAAATATAGTCATATGGCCTACCACACTATACCTCAAGGAGGCCAACAAACAACTAAAGGACACCTCCTGTTACAACACAACTTTATTTGATCCAACACAGAATTTTTCAACTCTTTATTCCCGGATCATCGACAAACGCCTGCAACAAGGCACCATCACCAAAACTGAATGGGACTATTTGAATACACCACACCCCAGAACACACCGACATTATACTTGCTACCCAAGGTCCACAAAAATGTGGACAATCCACCTGGATGACCCATTATATCGGGCAACGGGGGCCTTTTGGAAAAAGCCAGCTGCTTTCTTGACGTCCATCTACGACAACATGTCCTCAGCCTACCATCATATGTAAAGGATACAACGGATGTACTGAAGAAAATTCAAGGTATACAGCTGGAAGACTCCCACATATTAGTGGGATTAGATGTTGAATCCCTATATACATCTATCAAACATGATCTGGGTCTAACAGCAGTTGAATACTTCCTACATATGGGAGGCTTTGGTGACTTTGAAGAATTCCTTTTGGAGCTACTCAAATTGTTCTAAATCACAACTATTTCCTTTTCAACAACCGCTTCTATATACAGACTAGAGGCACAGCTATGGGGGCGGCATGTGCCCCTACGTATGCAAACCTCTTCTTAGGCTGGTGGGAACGTGAATTAGTTTTCAGTGACAACCAAGAAGAGTACACTGATCATATTGTCATCTGGATACGCTACATCGATGATATTTTCATGATCTGGGATGGCACCCAAGACAAACTGGACCAGTACATCCGCTCCCTCAATGATAACCAGATTAACATGAAGTTCACGTATACCAGCAGTAAATCCAGCATCCCATTTCTTGACCTTAGGATATACCGAGATGAGACCAACACCATAGCTACAGAAATTTTCAGAAAAGCAACCTCAACCAACAGTCTGCTCCATTCAACCAGCAGTCACTTTCCACCAACCATCCGCAATATTCCCAAAGGTGAATTCCTTAGATTAAAAAGAAACTGTACAGAAGATTCCACTTTCCAGACTAAAAGCATTGAACTGGCAGCTAGACTTAAGGAGAGAGGATACAGCAACAGACTTATTAAAAGAGCTAAATCAGAAGTACAAAAAGTGGAATGGGACTCTTTGATTTTTCCGGTTGAGAAAACCAAAGTAGACAAGAATACCTTACGCTTCATTGGGGATTTCTGCACAAATTGGAAAGATGCCAGAAAGATTTTACAAACACATTGGCATATCCTAAAAATGGATGATGATCTCTCGGACCATATAGGCCATAACATCAATATGAGCTGGAGAAGGGCGCCTAACCTAAAAGACAAATTTGTAAAAAGTTATTTTTCATACCCTCAGAAGCCAAGACCTCTCAAAGGCAGTTATCCATGTGGCAACTGCAAACTGTGCCCTCATATCACAAACCTAACAGAAGTAACGGACAGATTCAATCAACGGATTACAATAAAGGATTTCTTCAATTGTAGGACGGAAAATGTAATTTATTGCATTACATGCACGTGCAATTTGAGGTATGTGGGCATGACATCTCGCATGCTTAAAGTTAGGGCACTTGAACATATGAGCACAGTAAGGAATGCCAAATCCGATTCAGCTCAGTTCAAAAAGCTTACCACAGTCGCCAGACATTTCTTAAGATTCCATGACAGCCGAGTAGAGGATTTACACATTTCAGGCCTGGAACACCTAAAAATGGGCCTGAGAGGAGGAGACTACAACATGACACTCCAGAAGAAGGAATCAGAATGGATCTTCAAACTGGACACTCTTATGCCAAAAGGCTTGAATGAAAACATTAACTACAGTATTTTCCTACATACCTAAGTGTGGGATCTAAAAATTTACTCACTGTTCCCCCACTCTACCAGCCCTATCCTCTCCAGTCTATTTTCCCACTAACCAAATCAACCCATCCCTTCCTTTTCATCCCCATCTTCACCATTTACTAAGGTTCTCACTTTTGACACCTTTCTTTCACATTTTTTCACATTTTTTTCACTTTTTTCACCAACTCCCCTCTTTTTTCTTTTTCTCCTTTCCTTTTTTCCTGTCCTTCTTCACCTAACCTCCATCTTTTCCACCACTCCCTTTCTGCTCCACACTCACTTTTCCACTTTCCCTTATTACTCACATCCTCAGTGCATTACACCTACACCACACCCCCCACCATCTTCCAGCAATCCCCATTATTACATGCATCACACCCACACCACACCCCCCACCATTTTCCAGCAGTTTCTCACACACACATATCCCCTTTTTTCCCCACTTATACAACCCTCTTCACACAAGTTCATTATATCACACACCATCCTATACATTCTCCTCTCTTTCCTTCTCTTTTCTTTTCCTCCCCCTCCCCCTTTTTTTGCAATTCCTTCACTCACATTTCACTACTCCACCTACTCCTGCAATCATCCCAGTCCTGACCTAAACCATGCCTCCCTTCCTTTTTTTCTTTATTATTATTAATTTTTATAATTTTTATATTTATTTTTATTTCATTATTTTTATTTTTATTTTTATTTTCATATTTATATTTATTTTTATATTTATATTTATTTTTATTTTTATATATATTTATTTTACTTCATTATTCTCCTCTCTATTCTATTGCATTTTATTTTCTTTTTGCCCACACATGCACACCCCAATTTCAATTCATCCACTTTGTATTTAACTTATCTATCCCCACTACTCCTCACCTGTTAGATCTAAAATACTTTTTCTCCGCACTTTTATTCCAGACTCACATCCATTCTTTCCCTTTTCCAACATGGCCGCCGCAATCATCTCAGTCCTGACCTAAACCATGCCTCCCTTCTACTTTTTTCCTTCTGTCCAGTACATACAAGTAATCCTTATATCTTTCACCTGCCCGATTTATATCTGTACAATATCCATTGTTTTTTTTTTATCTATCTGTGTATCTTTTATATTTCATGCCAGTTCCCTTTATCCCCTATATCTATCCCTTCCCTTTTCCATCATGGCCGAAACATTCATTTCTGCAAGGACCCGATTGGTTAACCCTGCCATCCATCATCCATCTAAAGTCAATCATTGGTCAAACTAGTACTCATATACTGGCCACAGGAGAGCAACAGAGAGAGGCTCTCGTGACCAAGCCTACCAAAGGTGAAACGTACGTCGAGAGGCGTCCTTAGTGACGTCACAGCGGCAACGCCCAATCCGGAAGCGGGCGGCCGCGTCCCTCACTGTCAGCGGGTGCACGTCTGGGGGATACCGGGATGACACTGGCCGCACATCGTGCGGTCGCGGTAATACATTTAGGATCACCAACATCTGACTATTTTTTTCTCCCCCACAGTATTTTACTCCTGCAGCGGTAGTGTACAGCTAAAACTGTACAAAGTATTCACTATTTGTACTATCTCCCCACTCATGCCTTAATGGATATCAAATAGCTTTATGCTATCTATTATAATTGTATCTCTCCACTGCATGTTCTTTTTTTCAACAGTAGCACATTATTTGCATAATAATCTCTAATGCTGTGTCAGTCCATAAGAATATGCTACAGAGTTCATTTTCCTGTGAGCCAGCCTTGAGCTCTAATCATCATTTTTGCCCCTGTATCTATTGATCAAGATATGAGCGCACATTCTTTGTTGCTTTTACTGAATGTTATACGGTTTAAGTAATTTTTCATGTGAGCCAGCCTTGAGCTCTAAACCTATATCTTCCTGACTCCCCTTTTTTTTGTTCCTGTATTGATGGAACAAATAACAGTGCACATACTTTAGTGCTTCTATTATTATTGTTGTGTTGCAATTATCTGTGAGCCAGCCCTGAGCTCTTAATATACCGTGTGTGCAGAATTTGCTATTTACACAACATATTTCATTGTGAGTGCATTTTTCCACATTTTCACTCAGTAACTATTTGAGATATTTCCTCTAGGATTATTTATCTTTTGTCACGATCCGGGTATCTGGACGCCATTACTTACCCTTCAGATGCCTCCTAAGGCTGGCTCAGCGTTCCAGGACCGGATCCCGCTGTTCCTGAGTTTCCACATGCAGAATGTCAGAGTGGTGATTTCATCAGCCGCGGCCTCCGCTGTGCCCGCGTGGTTAAATGTGCGCTTGTCAGTTTGGCGTCTCCTGTGGCCGGCGTCGCCATTACTATTTCAATTCTCACATGGATTACAAACCAAACTTCCCTCCAAGTGTCTGCATGGGCGCAGCCATCTTGGATTTTGTCATCTGAGCATTTCCACCAATCTGCTGTCTGTATTGTTGATTTGCATAATTGCCTAGCCAACCCCTTCCTTGCTGCAGGTATAAGTAAGCTGTGCCTGAGCAAGGAAGGCGTCAGTGCTTTGGTTGTCTAACCTAGTTCCAGTTTGTCTCTCTCCTGTGGTTGTCTTCCAGGTTCCAGCTCCTGTCTCCAGACTTCTGCTATAGAGACCCGCACCAGCATTCCATCTGCGGTGTAGCCTGACTCTCCGATCCATTCTGGACTCACCTGTTTCCAGCTACAACAATCACCTGCTTCCAGCCCAGCTTCCAGCAGTGTACAGCTTCTCTTAAAGGGCCGGTGTCCTTTCTGCAGTTTACCACTCTCCACCGGTATTATTATTTCACCGCTCTCAAACTCCAAACTTCATTATTATTTCACCGCTCTCAAACAATCACCTGCTTCCAGCCCAGCTTCCAGCAGTGTATAGCTTCTCTTAAAGGGCCGGTGTCCTTTTCTGCAGTTTACCACTCTCCACCGGTATTATTATTTCACCGCTCTCAAACTCCAAACTTCATTATTATTTCATCGCTCTCAAGTTCGTTTATTATTTAACTGGTTCCAGCCAGTATCCACTCCGTACCAACAACAGTCTGGTTCCAGCCAGTATCCACAGCAGCCGTTTTACCTTCAGCAGCCCAGCCTTTCCTGGAACATCAGCTGGTACGATCCTGGGTTCTCTCCATTGCTACAGTCAGGCCTGGTAAGGACTTTCCAACTAGAAGATTATAAGAACTGTCTCACACTACCAGTGCCTGTTGCCCTTGCCACCCTGTAGTACCCAGGAATTGTATTTATCCTCTGTTGACTTTTCTGTTTCCTTTTACTGCTGCTGTGTTACGGAGTTTGTCATAATAAACACTTTTATCCTGGTTGTCGTGGTCACGCCTTCGGGCAGTTATTCTACATGTTACTTACATGTCTAGGGGTCTGATACAACCTCCCAGGTTCCGTTACATCTCAGCCCCTACAACTGAGGCTGCCTCCCGTCAGCTCAGGCCCTCAGTTGTGACAGTAAGCACTGACCTAATGAATCCAGCCGGAGACCAGGATCAAGCGGCCAGGCCAATGCAAGAACTGGCAGCCCGACTTGAACATCAGGAGGCTGCACAGGGCCACATCATCTGCTGTCTCCAGGATCTCTCTACACGGCTGGATGGGATTCAAACGACCCTCCGTGGACCTGGCACGTCCGGTGCGTCCACTACAGTGACACCAGCTGTAACCCCACCCACCTTACCCATTTCCAGTCCACATCTTCATCTTCCAACGCCAGCAAAATTTGATGGATCTCCAAGGTTCTGCAGGGGATTTCTCAATCAATGTGAAATCCACTTTGAGCTTCTACCTGGCAATTTCTTCAGTGACCGTACCAAAATTGCCTATATCATCTCCCTTCTCAGTGGCTCAGCCCTTGACTGGGCATCACCTTTATGGGAGAAGTCTGATCCCCTGCTATTCTCCTATACTGACTTTGTAGCTACATTCAGGCGCATCTTCGACGAGCCAGGCCGGATAACATCTGCTTCATCTGAGATTCTCCGTTTACGCCAGGGAACACGTACTGTGGGACAGTATCTTATACAGTTTAAAATCCTGGCATCCGAACTGGCATGGAACGACGAGGCCCTGTATGCTGCATTCTGGCATGGCTTATCAGAACGCATCAAGGATGAGTTAGCGACCAGAGACTTGCCCTCTAAGTTGGATGAGCTAATTTCTCTTTGCACGAAGGTTGATCTACGTTTCAGAGAGAGAGCAACTGAGCGAGGAAGATCATCTACTCCTAAATCTTCTGCTCCTCCTCCTCGTCAACCATCTCCATCCAAGGATGAGCCTATGCAAATTAGTCGTTCCCGTCTATCTCCCGCTGAGCGCCGAAGACGTCTCTCTGAGTCTCTCTGTCTCTACTGTGCAGCTCCGTCGCACACTATCAATGCCTGTCCCAAACGTCCGGGAAACTCCAGATCCTAGCTCGCCAAGGAGAGGGCCGGCTAGGAGTAATGATCTCCTCTCCATCTCCTCATGACTGTAACCTCCCAGTGTCGCTCCAAATTGCTCAACGTTACAGGAACGTCATTGCCCTCCTTGATTCCGGAGCAGCTGGGAATTTCATAACCGAAGCTTATGTTAAACGGTGGTCCCTACCCACCGAGAGACTGTCCTCGTCCATCTCTTTGACTGCCGTGGATGGCAGCAAGATTTTTGACGCAGTCATTTCCTTAAGGACTCTTCCAGTTCGTCTGAGAGTGGGAGTTCTTCATTCTGAGTATAATTCTTTTTTAGTGATTCCAAGAGCCACACATCCAGTGGTTTTAGGCCTTCCATGGCTCCGTCTCCACAACCCATCAATTGACTGGACGACTACGCAAATACTGGCATGGGGTCCCTCCTGTGCTGAGACTTGTTTAGCCAAAGTTCTTCCTGTTTGTTCTTCCTTCCCCAGGTCATCTGATGTTCCGCCTCCTCCATATCAAGACTTCACGGACGTGTTCAGTAAAGCCTCTGCTGATATCCTTCCTCCTCATAGAGAATGGGACTGCCCAATCGACCTCATTCCAGGGAAGGTTCCACCGCGAGGCCGAACTTATCCGTTGTCTCTGCCTGAGACACACTCCATGGAAGAGTACATCAAAGAGAACCTGGCGAAGGGTTTCATCCGACCATCTTCTTCTCCAGCCGGCGCAGGCTTCTTCTTCGTTAAGAAGAAAGACGGTGGTCTGCGTCCGTGCATCGACTACAGAGGTCTGAACGACATTACCGTCAAGAACAGATACCCTTTACCCCTGATTACCGAGCTCTTTGATAGAGTTAGTGGTGCAACTATTTTCACAAAGCTGGACTTGAGGGGTGCCTACAATCTCATCCGAATCCGTGAGGGTGACGAGTGGAAGACCGCCTTTAACACCCGTGACGGACATTATGAGTACCTCGTCATGCCCTTCGGATTGAGCAACGCTCCAGCAGTCTTCCAGCACTTCGTGAATGAGATTTTCAGGGACATCTTGTACCGCCATGTCGTGGTTTATCTAGACGACATCCTCATCTTTGCTAATAATCTCGAAGATCATCGTTTCTGGGTAAAAGAGGTTCTTTCCCGTCTCCGTGTCAATCACCTCTATTGTAAATTGGAGAAGTGTGTGTTTGAAGTTAAAACCATTCCGTTTCTAGGTTACATTGTGTCCGGTTCCGGACTAGAGATGGATCCTGAGAAACTCCAAGCAATCCAGAATTGGCCTATACCCTTAAGCCTCAAAGGGGTCCAGAGGTTCTTAGGGTTCGCCAATTATTATAGAAAATTTATACGAGACTTTTCCACCATTGTGGCGCCTATCACTGCATTAACCAAGAAAGGTGCTAATCCGTCCAAGTGGTCCGAGGAAGCTACACAGGCCTTTCACCTTCTGAAGCAACGGTTCATCTCTGCACCAGTTCTGAAACAGCCCGACACCGACTCTCCTTTTATCTTAGAGGTAGATGCCTCCTCCGTTGGAGTAGGAGCAGTGTTATCCCAGAGGGCCAAAGATGGACATCTACATCCTTGCAGTTTCTTCTCCCGGAAGTTCTCCCCAGCTGAGCGCAACTATGCCATTGGCGATCAGGAGTTGCTAGCCATCAAGCTCGCTCTGGAGGAGTGGAGATACCTGTTGGAGGGAGCTTCCCACTCAATCACCATACTTACCGACCACAAAAATCTTTTACATCTCAAAGGCGCACAATGTCTGAATCCTCGTCAGGCCAGATGGGCACTTTTCTTCTCTAGGTTTGACTTTAAACTCCAGTTCTGTCCGGGTTCTCAGAATCGTAAGGCCGATGCCCTTTCCCGCTCATGGGAGCAAGAAAATGAGTCCGAGTCTGCAGACAAGCATCCTATTATTAATCCGTTGGCATTCTCCACGGTAGGGATGGACTCTACGCCTCCACCAGGGAAAAGTTTTGTTAAGCCAGTTCTAAGGAAGAAGCTCATGCATTGGGCCCATGCTTCCCGTTTTGCTGGACATACAGGCATTCAGAAAACCCTTGAATTTATTTCTAGGTCCTACTGGTGGCCAACTCTGAAGAAGGACGTTATGGAATTTATTGCCTCCTGCCCAAAGTGTGCCCAACACAAAGTCTCCCGCCAGTCGCCTGCGGGGCAACTGGTTCCATTATCTGTTCCCCGTCGACCTTGGACCCATTTGTCGATGGACTTTGTTTCCGATCTACCTATCTGCAACAAGTTTAATACCATCTGGGTGGTAGTTGACCGGTTCACCAAGATGGCACATTTCATCCCTCTCACCGGTCTTCCGTCAGCTTCCAAGTTGGCTCAAGTGTTTATACAAGAGATCTTCCGACTTCACGGTCTTCCTGAAGAGATCATCTCGGATCGTGGAGTACAATTTGTAGCCAAATTTTGGCGAAGTTTGTGTCAAGCCCTCCAAGTCAAGTTAAAGTTTTCCACGGCTTACCATCCTCAGACCAATGGTCAAACCGAGAGGGTGAATCAGGACTTGGAGGCCTTCCTCCGTATATATGTGTCTTCCTCTCAAGATGACTGGGTTCAACTCCTTCCTTGGGCCGAGTTCAGCCACAACAATCAATACCATTCCTCATCTTCTTCTACACCATTCTTCATTAATTATGGATTCCACCCTAAAGTCCCAGAATTCCAACCGCTTCCCGCAACTTCTGTTCCAGCAGTGGATGTCACCTTGCGTCAGTTTTCAAATAACTGGAGGAACGTCCGCGCAGCCCTGCTTAAAGCCTCATTCAGGTATAAGAAGTTTGCCGATAGAAAGCGTAGAGCGGTTCCTGCTCTCAAGGTGGGTGATCGTGTGTGGCTGTCCACGAAGAATTTGAGGTTGAGAGTTCCCAGCATGAAATTTGCACCTCGCTACATCGGACCCTTCAAGATTGAACAAGTCATCAATCCTGTTGCCTACAGGTTACAGTTACCATCCTTCTTGAAAATACCCAGGACATTTCATGTTTCTTTGTTGAAACTTGCTGATCCTGAATCGGTTTCATTCCGCACTTCCTCCAGCTCCCAAAGTTCAGACTCAACGGGGAGTCGAGTACGAGGTGGCCAAGATTTTGGACTCACGTTTCCGTTACGGTCAGTTACAATACCTCATTGACTGGAAGGGCTATGGTCCTGAAGAACGCTCTTGGACCAATGCCTCAGACGTCCATGCTCCTGCCTTGGTCCGAAATTTCCACGCAAAGTTTCCTTTAAAGCCTAAGAAGTGTCCTGGGGCCACTCCTAAAGGGGGGGGTGCTGTCACGATCCGGGTATCTGGACGCCATTACTTACCCTTCAGATGCCTCCTAAGGCTGGCTCAGCGTTCCAGGACCGGATCCCGCTGTTCCTGAGTTTCCACATGCAGAATGTCAGAGTGGTGATTTAATCAGCCGCGGCCTCCGCTGTGCCCGCGTGGTTAAATGTGCGCTTGTCAGTTTGGCGTCTCCTGTGGCCGGCGTCGCCATTACTATTTCAATTCTCACATGGATTACAAACCAAACTTCCCTCCAAGTGTCTGCATGGGCGCAGCCATCTTGGATTTTGTCATCTGAGCATTTCCACCAATCTGCTGTCTGTATTGTTGATTTGCATAATTGCCTAGCCAACCCCTTCCTTGCTGCAGGTATAAGTAAGCTGTGCCTGAGCAAGGAAGGCGTCAGTGCTTTGGTTGTCTAACCTAGTTCCAGTTTGTCTCTCTCCTGTGGTTGTCTTCCAGGTTCCAGCTCCTGTCTCCAGACTTCTGCTATAGAGACCCGCACCAGCATTCCATCTGCGGTGTAGCCTGACTCTCCGATCCATTCTGGACTCACCTGTTTCCAGCTACAACAATCACCTGCTTCCAGCCCAGCTTCCAGCAGTGTACAGCTTCTCTTAAAGGGCCGGTGTCCTTTCTGCAGTTTACCACTCTCCACCGGTATTATTATTTCACCGCTCTCAAACTCCAAACTTCATTATTATTTCACCGCTCTCAAACAATCACCTGCTTCCAGCCCAGCTTCCAGCAGTGTATAGCTTCTCTTAAAGGGCCGGTGTCCTTTTCTGCAGTTTACCACTCTCCACCGGTATTATTATTTCACCGCTCTCAAACTCCAAAATTCATTATTATTTCATCGCTCTCAAGTTCGTTTATTATTTAACTGGTTCCAGCCAGTATCCACTCCGTACCAACAACAGTCTGGTTCCAGCCAGTATCCACAGCAGCCGTTTTACCTTCAGCAGCCCAGCCTTTCCTGGAACATCAGCTGGTACGATCCTGGGTTCTCTCCATTGCTACAGTCAGGCCTGGTAAGGACTTTCCAACTAGAAGATTATAAGAACTGTCTCACACTACCAGTGCCTGTGGCCCTTGCCACCCTGTAGTACCCAGGAATTGTATTTATCCTCTGTTGACTTTTATGTTTCCTTTTACTGCTGCTGTGTTACGGAGTTTGTCATAATAAACATCATTGACTTTTATCCTGGTTGTCGTGGTCACGCCTTCGGGCAGTTATTCTACATGTTACTTACATGTCTAGGGGTCTGATACAACCTCCCAGGTTCCGTTACATCTCAGCCCCTACAACTGAGGCTGCCTCCCGTCAGCTCAGGCCCTCAGTTGTGACATCTTTTAGATATCCTATTTGGAGACCTACATAAATAACACCTTTCTACTTTATGATTTCCCTTTCTCTCTCTATCTTATTGACTCACCGCACACTCTTTTCTGGAAATACCTCAGACTAATTTTAGTCTTGATTTATGCAAAGTACAATAAGTAGAGTGTGACTTATCTTTTTCCTTCATTTAACGGCCCACGGCCATACTACCCTGAATACGCCCGATCTTGTCCGATCTCGGAAGCTAAGCAGATATGGCCTGGTCAGTATTAGGAAGGGGAACCTCCTGAGAATACCAGGTGCAGTGGGCCATTTTTAAGGAAAAGAGCTGCCCCCAATTCTGAATATATTCCATACACTCTCTTATTTGGAAAAACATTTTCAGACTATTATGGCACTGACTCATTAGAGTACAGAACTAGTGGTGGTTTTTTTCTTTTTCTCTCTTCTTCCTCTTTCCTCTCTTTTCCTCCATCCTAGACCCACTGCCATACTACCCTGAATACGCCCGATCTTGACCGATCTCGGAAGCATAGCAGGCATGGCCTGGCCAGTATCAGGATGGGCAACTTCCTGAGAATACCAGGTGCAGTGGGCCCCTACTCTCCATCCCAATCCAACTCCCTTCCCCCCCTTTCTTTTCTCTCCCTGTTCCTTTCTCCCCCCCTCCTCCCATCAAGGGAAATCTAAATACTCTTTTCGCCCCATTCTCATTACATCCATCCTGAGCTCTATTTTTATAAACCTCATCCATTCTGCATATATGCATATATACCTATCATTGATATCCATAATTTAGGCATGTACAGTGATTTCTTGGATACCCGGGACCTTAAGAAACCATTCGGTATCCTCCACTATCCCTTTGATATTTTCATCCTTTTCTTTCATTTACCTTGTACCTCATTTGTTAAAAAGGTTAAATAAGATTTCTTCTACATATTAATCATAACAGACACGAGTCCCAACTTCTTGTCCAAAAGTTTCTTTATTCAAGGATTGATTAAAAGTTACGTTTTAATATTTATTATTATACATATTATTTCTAATACAACAAATGAGTGCTCCCAAAAAAGGGTTTTTTGTCTTTTTCTCCTTCTTTTCCAAATTGTAGTTCACCTACAAAATTCCTGGGAGCACCGCCAATCATTAACAGTTTAAGAATCATTTGTTAACTGTCTGCATGTTGGTATATCATTATATCATTATATAACTATCTCAGCATTTAATTTAATTGTTTGACTAGTGCGGTTCCACACAATATAACTTTCTGCACAATATTTGTGCGATGTGAAAGGGGTATAAGATACACTCCCAGAGGGCGGCGGCCTAGCGTGTGCATTGCTGCTAAAAGCAGCTAGCGAGCGAACAACTCGGAATGAGGGCCATTGATCCCTATGGGCACATGCATTATTTTTTTTTATTCTTGTGGGCACTTGTATAGAAAACACAATACATGAGGAAGCCCTGAAAATTTCAGTGTCTTTTCATCAACAAGTAGTTCTTACTGACTGGTTTTGGCTCATTTACATTTGGATGTAAGTCACTTTTATGACACGCCTCTTAAATGTAAAATACTGGGAATTGCGTGATGCAAATTGCATCATTTAACCCCACCACCTTCCCATGGCCCCGCTATTCGGGGCCCAATGACATAAAGAGCATGGCACGCCCACTAAGTGGTCAGCTGCATCTCCTCTATGCATACCTCCCAACTGTCCCGATTTTCATGGGACAGTCCCATTTTTTGGGGACTGTCTCGCTGTCTCACCCACGGGCCACAATGTCCCGCAGTGGGGGTAGGGGGCAGCTGTGAGGCTCCTGTCACTGTTGGTCTGCTTAGCAGTGTCTATTCAGTGGAGACAGAGGGAGAGAGGGCATGCCAGCAGCTCACAGAGCGCTGGGCATACCCCCTAAGTGATGAAAACAGGGGCGTGGCTCCAGATCGCGGACCCTCCGTGAAGCCATGCCCCCTTTCACATAGGCCATGCCCCCTTTTCGGGCTGGGGTGAGTGAAGGTGTCCCTCTTCTGGAATTTCTGATGTTGGGAGGTATGCTCTATGTGCTTCTCTCGGAGAGGAAGAATCAAAAGTAGGCAATAAGCCCATGTTCATTTTAAGCCCCAGGTGCTTGTGGTCCTTAATCCAACCCTGACATAGACACAAAGTATCATGATGCAGGGATTTGTAGTATAATACAAGCAAAATTTCTACAGGCCACATTAGCTGTATTTGTATTCTATGTAAAATTAATGCATGGTGCAGAGGTGCAATTTTTGTTAAATGACCACCTTCTCGGGTGCTGCTAACCCTATAGGTTACCCTACCCCCATCGCTGTTACTGTGCCTAAAGCATACCTCCCAATTTTCGGGTCCAGCAAAACAGGACCCTCGCGCACCATAGGCGTGCATGCTCCAGAAAGCAGGTGTAGCCTCAGTTGGGAGGGGGCCTGGCCTCGCAGCTAGTTGGTGCGGCCTTGAGGGTAGTGCCGCAATCGCAAGCTACTCCCCCTTTATCATCACTGTGGGGCATGCCTAGTGATCTTTTGAGCTGCTGGCCATGCCCCTACTTCCTCTCTCGTGAATAGATGGTGTGCGCATGCGCACAACGTCCATTTACTGTTGCTCACTTGCAGAGCAGCAAGTGAGAGAGGAACTGCCCCCGCACCACAGATCACTGCAGCCCACAGGTGGGACAGTGGCCAAAAAATGGGACCGTCCCACTAAAAACGGGAGATTTGGGAGGTATGCCTAAAGATAGGCTTACCATACTATCTTTCCAACCAGGACACTCATGAATTACTCAGATTCTAGCTGAATTCAAGCCTATATTTCTCCTGGTTTTAATCCACAGAACCTGTGTCAGTCATGAGTGTCCCAATTTCAAAATGATTGGAGCTGATTGGCTGGTACTTTATCTCTCTCCACTTTAATACTCTCCAAGACTTAGTACATAAACCCTTAGATTATAGAAGGGTGTGTCCAAACCCATTGCAAAAGCAGCCAGTATTTACCCTGCATGTAAAAACTAAATCTATTTGCCCCATACTTGTCTACTCTCCTGGTACCACCCGAGATTCAGGAGCCTCCCAGGCACCCAGAAGAGCATTCAAGTCTCCTGCAGCTACCCTCCATCAGCCCGGCATAGCCCACTTCCCGAGTAATGTCTGGGTGGACAATTGCTTAATTCGTGCTGATTCGCATTATCTTAGCCACTCCCTCCACTTTATGGCACCCTGGAACTGTGTGTGTGTGTGTGTGTGTGTGTGTGTGTGCCCCTTTAAGAGCCCTTTGCTGTAGCTCTGCAGCAGCAGGAGAAATGCTGGTGCAGGAGGAGTTAACTGAGCCCTGGGTCCTCTCACGTGGCCTGAAAGAAAGGGAGCTGATTGGCAGGATGCAACTGGGAGAAGAAGGGAATGTTGGGGAGAAGTGTAGAGCATGTGGTGTGTGCTGGCTGAAGGAGGAACAAGAAGCAGAGCCGGAGCTGTATGCTGGAGAGAGCCACAGGACGCAGGGCGAAGAGAGCAGTGCTGCTGGAGAAAGCAGCGGAGTGTTGCCGGAGAGCAGGTGTTGAGATGCCGCAGCTGGAGGACTGGACACCGCCAAGCTTGGTAATAGGAGCGGACGCTGAGGTCATCTTGGAAGAGAGAGTGAGTAGCCAATAAAAAGGGAACAGCCAGCTCAAAATATCGTTCCCTGAGTCTGAGTGAGTACTGTTTGAAACTGTCAGGCAGCCACAGACCAGAGTACTGTTCAGCCTCAGTTTGTGCAACGCAGATAGATTATAACTGTTAAAGGACTGAGCTAATTATACAAATGTTGATTTAACCTTGCAACTAACTACTTTGTTCCATACCCAAAGCCCCTTATTGTGATATATATATATATATATATATATATATATGTGCCATTGGTAAAAGACTTTTACATCCTTTTTGAGATAAAGAACTGTGCCCAATTGACATTTTGAACCCAGGATCTCCCCTCAGTAACTGTGTCTGCCTCATTAAGCAACTGTGGCACACCAAGTTGTACAAGAGCTCCAATGATAATTGCCCATGAAGATACTTGTTGCCTTGGCTAGGGAAAGTTAGAAGTCAGTAGCTAAATTTATTGAAACATATTGCCTATATTCTTTTTGTCATCACATTGTAGAACGTAATGCAGAGAATCTGATTTTATTTTATTGATTCCAATGATTTTATGTTATTTTTTTGTGATTTTTAATTGCTTCTCATCGTGATTCTTATTTGTGATTCTAATAACTTGTCTTTGCAAATTGGATGACATTTTGTGGTGTAACTGTAGAGAAATTTGCATAATCCTGTTTTCTTATATGAAAGTCTTCTTTTTGTAATTCATCACCCAAGTAACTTTCCTAAATCCATCATTCATCCTAAATCCAGAGTTCATTGCAGATTCATAAAAATACTTCCTTTATGAATTGCTGGCTCACTTCTGATTCATATCAATTTCTCCTACCTCTCTGAGCACGATACTACGAGGCAAGATATGGGGAACAATATTTAAAGAGGAAAGGTCAGTCACATAGCCACACAACATCTGTGATACCTCTCTCAACCACCTACACATACCCTGCCAACCTCGGGGGTGTTACATTTGTATTGAGGGGTGACAATGATGCAGTTAAACCCCCTGTGCTGCCCACCTATACCGCACCATGCACCTGTACGCCCACTGGTATGCAAACCTGGCCAGCCAAAAAGTTAGCACCTATGATGGCACTCAGGGAATAAAGACTGTTGTCACCCTGATGAAACTGTGAACGGCACATTGAAATGTTAGTTACTTTGAGCCACAGCATTTCCTGAGTGCCACCATACATTCAAGGGTATGTAAGTGTTCCACACAGCCTCTGCGACAGGTGCAGGCATTGGACTGTATGTGCACATAGGAGAGTGCAGCTGTTTTTTTGCATTTGTACATATATGTACAGTATATCCACAGGCAGCTCTCAGAGTCATATGACAATAGTACTCCTGGTGCCTTCTCCAACTTTTAATTTAGTATATAATACATTCTTGTAATGGAAGAATATAAAACATAAAAGGAGATTTATGGTAGACTTACCATTGTTAAATCTTCTGCGAAGTACATTGGGTTCCACAGGGAAACATCGGGTGTAGAGTGGATCTTGATCCAGAGAGGCACCAACAGGCTAAAGTTTTAGGCTGTCCCAGGATGCATTGTGGGGCCTCCTCTATAACCCTGCCTCTAGGCACTGTGAGCTCAGTTTTGTTAATCAGTCCAATGTAGGAGCAGGCAAAAGAGAAGGCAGATGTTAGTCACATGGAACCACATTCTCACGACAGGAGAAGGGACCAGCGGCTAATGCCACACAAACCCATAGAAGCTAGGTGCGTCAGGGTGGGCGCCCTGTGGAACCCAATGTACTTCACAGAAAGAGATTTAACAATGGTAGGTCTACCATAAAGCTCCTTTTCTGCAGCAGGGTACATTGGTTTCCACAGGGAAACATCAGGTGATGTCCTAAAGCAGTTCCTCCAGGGAGGGGACGCACCTTAGCGGGTATGAGAACACGGCTTCCAAAGGAAGCATCCGGGGAGGCGGAAGTATCAAAGGCATAGAACCTAATGAACGTGTTCACTGAGAACCACGTAGCCGCCTTGCACAATTGTTCAGCAGACGCGCCACGGCGAGCCGCTCGAGAAGGTCCAACAGACTGAGTACAAAAGACGAAAGAACAGAATTGTCTTTTTTGTTGGTGCACTTAGAGAAAAGACTTGCATATTGGTATAATTGTAATTTTCTTAAAATTTAACTTTAACTTCATATTTTCTAAAATATCCTGTTTGATTAAATATAAACATACATATGTGAAAAATGAATAAAGGTATTAATTAAAATATCTTTCGGGCTCACTGTGTTGTCATTTCTATATTGTTAATTATAGCTGTATGTGTAATTAATGAATCATCAAGTCATTTCATGCAGAGGGTCGGTAGTTGTATATATATTTAATTTTAATGTCCTAGATACACACAATTTCTAATACATCTATCACATAGGTGAATTAATCATGGAAAGACAGAAGATATTTTTTCTCCCATCTTAATCATACATATGAAGGTGAGTCTGCTAACTATGGTGTTAATTAAGTTATACCATTAGTTATCGTTCCACCAATTAAATTTAGGTGTAAATTTCCTTGGGTGAAATACTCTACTCCACACCACGTCTATTAAACAGACAAGGGTTCAGATTATATAATCCGTCATCTGCAAAAAATGATGTTTAGACATACAGTAGCAGGTAGTGTGTACTATCTGTATACAGGTTGAGTATCCCTTATCCAAAATGCTTGGGACCAGAGGTATTTTGGATATCGGATATTTCCGTATTTTGGAATAATTGCATACCATAATGAGATATCATGGCGATGGGACCTAAATCTATGCACAGAATGCATTTATGTTTCGTATACACCTTATACACACAGCCTGAAGGTAATTTTAGCCAATATTTTTTATAACTTTGTGCATTAAACAAAGTGTATCTACATTCACACAATTCATTTATGTTTCATATACACCTTATACACACAGCCTGAAGGTCATTTAATACAATATTGTTAATAACTGCGTGTATTAAACAAAGTTTGTGAACATTGAGCCATCAAAAAACAAAAGTTTCACTATCTCACTCTCACTCAAAAAGTCTGTATTTCGGAATATTCCGTATTTCGGATATTTGGATATGGGATACTCAACCTGTACCTTTATTGGAGATATGTTCATGTACAACCCACAGTATGGTCCCGCTTTATATCCTTGCATGGACTCTATTGTATATGACCTGCTGACAGTGATATCCAGTATCTTATTAAATATCTCCCTGATAATTCAGGTCGGTATTTTTTACAAAGAAAACAAGCATATATCACGTCTAAGTGTGCAGATCCTTTTATTGTAGGTATGAGTCCAGATGTCTGCTGACAATGGTGTGGGAATTTATAAGAAATTTTTATCTGCAGCATCCTATTATAAATTAAACGCATCTGAAACTGATACCCTGCCGATTAATCTTACCCACTCCTTTGCCTCTTTGCGTTCTAATTACCCATACAATTGGCAAACGACCTCAATACGATATTTGGGTATTTATATCCCCCCCGTCTTTCTCTTCTGTTTTCGAAATTAACCTCCCTCCTATATTGGCCTCGCTTCAGTTGTTCACCAAATCATGGCTTAACTATGAGATATCTTGGCTGGGGCGTCTGGCCGCTTTTAAAATGTCGTTGCTTCCCAAATTAATGTTCCTGTTTCGTACAATTCCCTATATTTTTCCAAAGAAATATCTGGATAAGGCTACTGCTATTCTCACCAATTACATATGGTCTTCGCGCCCACCTAAACTTGCCCACGCTAGGATGCATTTACCAAGTAGAGATGGTGGCTTGGATATGCCTAATCTCTCACTATACCAAGAAGCCTGCCTCTTAGCCCAGATTAAAGATCTTTGTAGTGATACGCGTTCGGGGTGGACGTGTCTGGAAGAATTAGCTTGCCCCAGGTTTCCCTTGAGAGATCTCTTCTGGCTACCCAAATTGCTGCGGCCACCGGGTTTAAATCTCCTTCCCTCAACTCGAGCCTCATTACAGGTCTGGGACAAACTGACCATGGGCCTATCGCCTTCCTTTCACAATTTGTCTTTGGTCTCGTTACGCACAGTGGCCACCCTGGTCCCTAATCTTAATCTTGCAAATTGGCGTTCTAGGGGAATCGGTTTCCTGGGAGACTTGTTTAATGGGTCTGTGCTTGGTTCCTTTTCTGACATTCAGGGACGCTTCTCTTTACCTAACTCTGAGAGGCTCCGATATTATCAAATACGACACTGGTGGAACAGCCTTCACCATGCCCTCATACCACCACCCCCTTCTATATCACAGGTCTTAGGCCGACTCTCTAAAGATATTTCTAAAGGTGAGATTTCGTTCTGGTACAAGACATTGCTAGCACTGGTTCCCGTTTCTAAAACTAGAGCCCAAATCCGGTGGGAGGAGGATATTGGTTGTACCTTACATGACACACAATGGCAACACACTTTTCTGTCTTCTTTTACAATGTCTAAATACCTGAATCACACCGAGATGCACGTTAAGTTACTGCATAGATTATACCTCACACCTGATAGGTTGCACACGATTTGGCCTGCATGTTCAAAGTTTTGTTGGCGTCTATGCGGAGAGGTAGGCCACCTCTTCCATATTTTTTGGACCTGCCCCCATATTAAACTGTACTGGGTCGAGGTATTTGGGCTAATTAATAAAGTTCCTGAGCTTACCCTGCCCCCCTCCCCTCTCATAGCTTTATTGAACGTATACCCGCGATCCGTGGGAGCCCATTTACATTATGTTTTAGGCCATATCTGTCTCGCTGCCCGTGCGGCCCTGGCTCAGAACTGGAAACAATCCTTAGCGCCCCCTCTATTGAAAGTCATACACAAAATCCAGCTACACTTTCTGATGGAGACTGAGTACATCCCATATTCCTCTTCTGCTAAGTTCCCCCTAGTACGCTGGATGCCTTGGCATCTTTTAGTCACGGAGGGTCAGGGTGCACAATTGGTACTGCGTTTCACTTCACCGGACATACCCCCTCAGAGCCTCTCTGCTGCTGGGGAATTCCCCCTCCCTTGAGTCTAGATGTGCCCCTTCTCAACGCGGTAATTTGTATTATTACGCTGTGCCCAATGCCACCTTTGTTTGCCTTTATTTTATTCGCCTTTATTCTATTCTCTTTTATTTTCTATTTTACTGGGTCCACTGCAGTTTTCCTGATGTACATATTTGACTGGCTTTGAATTGTATGTATATTTTAGTCATTCTGTTGTCTCGTGTATTTTTGTACTGATCCCCCCCCCATCCCTCTTTTCCTTCTGTACCCCTGTTTTGCAAACAAAAAATTGAATAAAAATTATTGATGAAAAAAAAAGAAATTTTTAAAGAGAGATTTAACACCATGGGGTATATTTACTAACATTCGTAATTTTCGGGAAAAGGTCAAAGTTCAATCACGAATGACATCGAAAGTGTAAAACTGCAACTTTTTGAATTTATTACGCCTAATTTACTAAGCTGTCGTATTCGGATTTTTCATTTGTTCCGATGTCGATGTCATTCGTGTTTTTTTCCCGTTTTTTACGGCAGTGATTAGCAAAACACTGCCGACTTTATCACAATGAATCTCGGCCGGATCTGTGTGATCCGTGCTGGGGTTCATTTTTTTTTTTTTTTAAATAAACACTGTAAAACGGAGAAAAAAAATGCGTGGGGTCCCCCCTCCTAAGCATAACCAGCCTCGGGCTCTTTGAGCCGACCCTGGTTGCAGAAATATGGGGGGGGGAAATGACAGGGGTTCCCCCATATTTAAGCAACCAGCATCGGGCTCTGCGCCTGGTCCTGGTTCCAAAAATACGGGGGACAAAAAGAGTAGGGGTCCCCCGTATTTTTAAAACCAGCACCGGGCTCCACTAGCTGGACAGATAATGCCACAGCCGGGGGTCACTTTTATATAGTGCCCTGCGGCCGTGGCATCAAATATCCAACTAGTCACCCCTGGCCGGGGTACCCTGGGGGAGTGGGACCCCTTCAATCAAGGGGTCCCCCCCCCAGCCACCCAAGGGCCAGGGGTGAAGCCCGAGGCTGTCCCCCCCATCCAATTGGCTGCGGATGGGGGGCTGATAGCCTTTTGTGAAAATGAAAAGATATTGTTTTTAGTAGCAGTACTACAAGTCCCAGCAAGCCTCCCCCGCATGCTGGTACTTGGAGAACCACAAGTACCAGCATGCGGCGGACAAACGGGCCCGCTGGTACCTGTAGTACTACTACTAAAAAAATACCCAAAAAAAGACAAGACACACACACCTTGAAAGTAAAGATTTATTACATACATCCACACAAACATACATACATACTTACCTTATGTTCACACGAGGGTCGGTCCTCTTCTCCAGTAGAATCCAAGGGGTACCTGTTGAATAAATTCTACTCACCAGATCCAGGGTCCCAGGCTCCTCGTATAATCCATTTGTAATCCACGTACTTGATTAAAATAAAAAAACGGAGAGCCGAGCCACGCACTGAAAGGGGACCCATGTTTGCACATGGGTCCCCTTTCCCCGAATGCCAGAAACCCACTCTGACTTCTGTCTAAGTGGGTTTCTTCAGCCAATCAGGGAGCGCCACGTTGTGGCACCCTCCTGATCGGCTGTGTGCTCCTGTACTGACTGACAGGCGGCACACGGCAGTGTTACAATGTAGCGCCTATGCGCTCCATTGTAACCAATGGTGGGAACTTTCTGCTCAGCGGTGAGGTCACTTTCGGTCAACCGCAGGGCAGAAAGTTCCCACCATTGGTTACAATGGAGCGCATAGGCGCTCCATTGTAACACTGCCGCGTGCCGCCTGTCAGTCAGTACAGGAGCACACAGCCGATCAGGAGGGTGCCACAACGTGGCGCTCCCTGATTGGCTGAAGAAACCAACTTAGACAGAAGTCAGAGTGGGTTTCTGGCATTCGGGGAAAGGGGACCCATGTGCAAACATGGGTCCCCTTTCAGTGCGTGGCTCGGCTCTCCGTTTTTTTATTTTAATCAAGTACGTGGATTACAAATGGATTATACGAGGAGCCTGGGACCCTGGATCTGGTGAGTAGAATTTATTCAACAGGTACCCCTTGGATTCTACTGGAGAAGAGGACCGACCCTCGTGTGAACATAAGGTAAGTATGTATGTATGTTTGTGTGGATGTATGTAATAAATCTTTACTTTCAAGGTGTGTGTGTCTTGTCTTTTTTTGGGTATTTTTTTAGTAGTAGTACTACAGGTACCAGCGGGCCCGTTTTTCCGTCGCATGCTGGTACTTGTGGTTCTCCAAGTACCAGCATGCGGGGGAGGCTTGCTGGGACTTGTAGTACTGCTACTAAAAACAATATCTTGTCATTTTCACAAAAGGCTATCAGCCCCCCATCCGCAGCCAATTGGATGGGGGGGACAGCCTCGGGCTTCACCCCTGGCCCTTGGGTGGCTGGGGGGGGACCCCTTGATTGAAGGGGTCCCCACTCCCCCAGGGTACCCCGGCCAGGGGTGACTAGTTGGATATTTGATGCCACGGCCGCAGGGCACTATATAAAAGTGCCCCCACGGCTGTGGCATTATCTGTCCAGCTAGTGGAGCCCGGTGCTGGTTTTAAAAATACGGGGGACCCCTACTCTTTTTGTCCCCCGTATTTTTGGAACCAGGACCAGGCGCAGAGCCCGATGCTGGTTGCTTAAATATGGGGGAACCCCTGTCAATTTTTTTCCCATATTTCTGCAACCAGGATCGGCTCAAAGAGCCCGAGGCTGGTTATGCTTAGGAGGGGGGACCCCACGCAATTTTTTTTGAGAAAATAATCACTTTCCCACCCCTTCCCACTGATATACATGCACGGATCTCATGGATCCGTGCATGCCTATCCAATCACGGATAAAAAAAGCAGGTCTGTTTTTTTAAGCACTTTTTTACGAGTTGTAATTTTTCACGGCAGTGTTTTGTTTTTTTTTGCTTTGCACTTCTTAGTAAATGACCGAGATTCATACTTAAACAGCCGCGTTTTGACCGATGGTGTATTCATTCGTGATTTTTTCCTAGGACTTCCAAATATTACGAATGCCCTCATCACTGCCGTGATTTGAGTTTAGTAAATTACCGAGATGACACTTTGATGAAAAAACGGCATCTCGGTCAAAATCGGGACCTTAGTAAATTTACCCCCATGTCTAATTATACAGATTCATCATATATGTTGTCATGTGTATAATTATGATGTTGATCTTTATTATTCACCTATAGGTTATTCAAGTGTGAATATTAGATAAGGTATTAAACTGTTTCTAGGGCTTAATAAAAGTTCCTCTTATCCTAAGGATAATAATTCTAAATCTATTTATTCCAATTGTGATTATAGGAATAATATTAATTAATTGAAGCCAGAATACACAGGAATAGATACGCACTATTTAGTGTTAGTATCTCATATTGCTTAATTCAATGTTTTAGTTACATTCTATCTATTGTCACAGATGACTAAAATTATACATGGTTCTATTCACCACAAAGAATTCAGTCTCACAGCAGCTCCCTATTGATAGACTGTAGCCGTATTTTGAAACGGTTGCTATTAAATTGCAAATTTGTACTCTATGGGGGTCATTCCGAGTTGATCACTAGCTGCATTCGTTCGCTGTGCAGCGATGAGGCAAAAAAATGGCAATTCTGCGCATGCGGCGCAATGCGCACGCGCGTCGTACTTTTACAACTGCCGATGTAGTTTCACACAGGGTCTAGCAAAGCATTTCAGTCGCACTGGTGGCCGCAGAGTGATTGACATGAAGGGGGCGTTTCTGGGTGTCTACTGACCGTTTTCAGGGAGTGTTCGAAAAAACGCAGGCGTGCCAGGAAAACGCAGGCGTGGCTGGACGAACGCAGGGTGTGTTTGTGACGTCAAAACAGGAACTGAATAGTCTGAAGTGATCGCAAGCGCTGAGTAGGTATTGAGCTACTCTAAAACTGCACAAAAAAACTTTGCCGCCGCTCTGCGATCCTTTCATTCGCACTTCTGATAAACTAAAATACACTCCCAGTGGGAGGCGGCATAGCGTTTGCACGGCTGCTAAAAACAGCTAGCGAGCGATCAACTCAGAATGACCACCAATGTTCTATGCTCAGTCAGCTGTGCATTTCACTGCCGGGAATGCTGCTGTAGCCTGTGCTGATCTTATACTATGATATTGCGGTATTGATTCTTATTTTATGTTAATCCTGGTTCTATTAATCCCCTTCAACTAGATTAGAGGATCTCCACTTTCTACTTCCAACCCCTGCTCTCAATTCATTTTCACATACACATTAAATTTTATACCTACATGGTTAAAACCAGAGTGTCACAATATATCCTAATTATACTGTAGGTAATAAACCCGTTCCAATCGTCTATTAGTGCCAAGCTTTAATCGGGCTTTGCACTATCGGTTTAATTGCATTTCTATACATTAATTACAGTGGTATTGACAACTTTGAGCAGCTTTACAGATTATGATCTCTGGCTATACTAAATGAGACAGTGGCTGGAAACTAAAATAACTGTATTATAGAAATCAGTGTGTTATAATGCATCTCAAGTAATTATCAGCAATAAGCTTAGTTATAAGAATGAGATGCAATGTTTGGGAATTGAACACTAACACTGCAAACAGAATAAAACATTTCTAGTCCATTATCAGTGACAAGTCCAAATACTAGTGTGGCATTATTGACTTGGCAGCACCGCTATACATTAAGCTTAGTGTTATCAATAACTATGAGCAGCTTTATCGATTCAGGGGATTTAAATCTGACACGTGTGTCCTATAAAGATTAATTTGCACTGTTCTGATGACCAGTGATACAAGTCAATAGTGTCAGACATTTTTGACTTAACCAGTATTGAGAAGCCAACAGCATAATTATTATATATAGAGGTGGTATATAAATTTGATAAGCCCTTAATTATTGGGCACTTAACCACTGTACTATTTATGATATACTGGTATGGTTGGCTGAGTATAGATCAATGTATGAACAACTATGGGTACAGAATAATGGTTCTAATACACACCCATATATCAGTTGTCTGACATTACAATAGACTCTCCTATGGTTTGATTATATAATTCCAATCAATCTATAGGGAATCTTATAGAGTAGGGGCAGTTATCCAGTAGTCAACCTCTTATCCGAGATTAGCTCCATGAAGTGCTTACACACATATAAGAATATAAAAACTAAATAAAGAGTGACACACAAGTGAATTCACTTTTATTGATATCAGTAATTGTATTTATTGTGTATTATATATAATTTTTGTATTGTATTTTTTCACATCATTAGAGCAATTTTAATTATATAACAATAAAAGTTACATTTTAATTCTACTTACCTTCTTTCTAAAGTGCGCCAACAAAGAGACAATCCTTTCCTTTCCAGTGTTCTCATTCATTCATATTGTGTATGGCAGCACCCCCTATGTACAATTGTAGATTGGTCTACAATATATAAAATAGGGGATTCATATTGTACATCTAATAAACCATCATTTTTTTATAGACTAGTGCAGAAGATATCCACCTCCCTTTCCCCTTATCTATTATGCTTGCATAAGCGTGACCGGCTCCTCAGGGCACATTTTCTAAACTGAATCTGGAAGGAGGGGCATAGAGGGAGGAGCCAGCCCACACTATCAAATTCTTAAAGTGCCCATGGCTCCTAGTGGACCCGTCTATACCCCCTGGTACTAAATGGAACCCCAGTATCCTCTAGGACGTGAGAGAAAATAAGATTTTAAACCTACTGGTAAATCTTTTTCTCCTAGTCCGTAGAGGATGCTGGGGACTCCGTAAGGACCATGGGGTATAGACGGGCTCCGCAGGAGACATGGGCACTATAAAGAACTTTAGATGGGTGTGCACTGGCTCTTCCCACTATGCCCCTCCTCCAGACCTCAGTTAGAGAAACTGTGCCCAGAGGAGACGGACAGTACGAGGAAAGGATTTTTGTTAATCTAAGGGCAAGATTCATACCAGCCCACACCATCCACACCGTATAACATGGAATATACGCAACCAGTTAACAGTATGGGACTGATCTTAACTGTAACATAACCCTTATGTAAGCAATAACTATATACAAGTCTTGCAGAATTTTAATCCGCACTGGGGGGGTCATTCCGAGTTGTTCGCTCGTTGCCGATTTTCGCCATACTGCGATTAGTCGCTTACTGCGCATGCGCAAGGTTCGCAGAGCGCATACGCTTAGTTATTTTACACAAAAGTTAGGTATTTTACTCACGGCATAACAAGAATTTTTCATCGTTCTGGTGATCGTAGTGTGATTGACAGGAAGTGGGTGTTTCTGGGCGGAAACTGGCCGTTTTCTGGGAGTGTGCGAAAAAACGCTGGCGTTTCTGGGAAAAATGCGGGAGTGTCTGAAGAAACGGGGGAGTTTCTGGGCGAACGCTGGGTGTGTTTGTGACGTCAAACCAGGAACGAAACTGACTGAACTGATCGCAATGTAGGAGTAAGTCTCGAGCTACTCAGAAACAGCTAAGAAATTTCTATTCGCAATTCTGCTAATCTTTCGTTTGCAATTCTACTATGCTAAGATACACTCCCTGAGGGCGGCAGCTTAGCATGTGCAATGCTGCTAAAAGCAGCTAGCGAGCGAACAACTCGGAACGAGGGCCTGGGACGGGCGCCCAGCATCCTCTACGGACTAGGAGAAAAAGATTTACCGGTAGGTTTAAAATCTTATTTTCTCTTACGTCCTAGAGGATGCTGGGGACTCCGTAAGGACCATGGGGATTATACCAAAGCTCCAGACCAGGCGGGAGAGTGCGGATGACTCTGCAGCACCGATTGAGCAAACATGAGGTCCTCAGTAGCCAGGGTATCAAACTTGTAGAATTTTGCAATAGTGTTTGAACCCGACCAAGTAACTGCTCGGCAAAGTTGTAATGCCGAGACGCCTCGGGCAGCCGCCAAAGAAGAGCCCACCTTCCTAGTGGAATGGGCCTTTACCGAATTTGGTAACGGCAATCCAGCCGTAGAATGAGCCTGCTGAATCGTGTTACAGATCCAGCGAGCAATAGTCTGCTTAGAAGCAGGAGCGCCAACCTTGTTGGCTGCATACAGGACAAACAGTGCCTCTGTTTTCCTAACCCGAGCCATCCTGGCTACATATATTTTTAAGGCCCTGGTTTCTCGTTTCATATGAACCAACCTATTGTGGTACTTGTGGCTACGGGGGACTTGGAGGATTCCAAGTCCCCCGTAGCCACAAGTACCACAATAGGTTGGTTCATATGAAACGAGAAACCACCCTAGGCAAAAATTGAGGACGAGTCCTTAATTCAGCTCTATCCACATGGAAAATCAGATAGGGGCTTTTGTGAGACAAAGCCGCCAATTCAGACACCCGCCTTGCAGATGACAAGCCCAACAACATGACCACCTTCCAAGTGAGAAATTTCAATTCAACCGTTTGAAGAGGTTCAAACCAGTGAGATTTTAGGAACTGTAACACCACGTTAAGGTCCCATGGTGCCACTGGAGGCACAAAAGGAGGTTGGATGTGCAGCACTCCCTTTACAAAAGTCTGGACTTCTGGGAGAGAAGCCAATTCCTTCTGAAAGAAAATTGATAGGGCCGAAATCTGTACCTTAATGGAGCCTAATTTTAGGCCCATATCCACTTCTGTAGGAGCATTCTTGGCTTCACACCAAGATACATACTTTCTCCAGATACGGTGATAATGTTTCACCGTCACCTCCTTTCTAGCCTTCATCAGAGAAGGGATGACTTCTTCCGGAATGCCTTTCCCAGCTAGGATTCGGTGTTCAACCGCCATGCCGTCAAACGTAACCGCGGTAAGTCTTGGAACACGCAGGGCCCCTGTTGCAACAGGTCCTCACTGAGAGGAAGAGGCCTCTGTGAGCATTTCCTGAAGATCGGAATACCAGGCCCTTCGAGGCCAATCTGGAACAATGAGTATTGTCTGCACTCTTTTCCGTCTTCTGATTTTCAATATCTTTGAGATGAGTGGAAGAGGAGGGAACACACAGACCGACTGAAACACCCACGGTGTCACCAGGGCGTCTACAGCTACTGCCTGAGGGTCCCTGGACCTGGCACAATACCTCCGAAGCTTCTTGTTGAGGCGTGACGCCATCATGTCTATTTGAGGACGTCCCCACTGATTTATTATCTCTGCAAAAACTTCTTGATGAAGTCCCCACTCTCCTGGATGGAGATCGTGTCTGCTGAGGAAGTCTGCTTCCCAGTTGTCCACTCCCGGAATGAAGACTGCTGCCAAAGCGCTTATGTGATTTTCTGCCCAGCGCAGAATCCTGGTGGCTTCCGCCATTGCCACTCTGCTCCTATTTCCGCCTTGACGGTTTACATGAGCCACAGCTGTGACGTTGTCTGATTGAATCAGAACCGGTAGATCGCGAAGAAGATTCTCCGCTTGACGTAGGCCATTGTATATGGCCCTCAATTCCAGTACGTTGATATGTAGACAAGCCTCCTGGCTTGACCATATCCCCTGAAAATTTCTTCCTTGTGTGACTGCTCCCCATCCTCGGAGGCTCGCGTCCGTGGTTACCAGAACCCAGTCTTGAATGCCGAACCTGCGACCCTCTAGAAGGTGAGCACTCTGCAGCCACCATAGGAGAGACACCCTGGCCCTGGGGGACAGGCTTATTTTCTGATGAATTTGAAGATGGGACCCGGACCACTTGTCCAGAAGGTCCCACTGAAACGTCCTCGCATGAAACCTGCCGAAGGGGATGGCCTCGTAGGTCGCCACCATTTTTCCCAGTACTCGAGTGCATTGGTGGACTGACACCCTTTTCGGTTTTAACAGGTCTCTGACCATGTTCAGGAGTTCCTGGGCTTTTTCCATTGGGAGAAAAACCCTCTTTTGTTCTGTGTCCAGAATCATGCCTAAGAACGATAGCCGAGTTGTTGGAACAAACTGTGACTTTGGTAGATTCAGAATCCAGCCATGTTGCAGCAGCACTCTCAGGGAGAGTGCCACGCTTTTCAGCAACTGATCTCTCGATCTCGCCTTTATCAGGAGATCGTCCAAGTACAGGATAATTGTGACTCTCTGCCTGCGCAGGAGCACCATAATTTCCACCATTACCTTGGTGAAAATCCTCGGGGCCGTGGAAAGCCCAACGTCTGAAACTGGTAATGACAGACCTGTACAGCGAATCTCAGGTACGCCTGATGAGGGGGATATATGGGGACATGAAGGTATGCGTCCTTTATGTCCAGTGACACCATAAATCCCCCCCCCCCCCCCCCCTCCAGGCTGGAGATCACTGCCAGGAGCGATTCCATCTTGAATTTGAAAGTTTTCAAGTACAGGTTTAGGGATTTTAAATTTAGAATGGGTCTGACGAACCATCTGGTTTCGGGACCACAAATAGGGTAGAATAGTACCCCTTCCCCTGTTGAACTAGGGGAACCTCGACAACCACTTGTTGTCGACACAGTTTTTGAATTGCAGCTAAAACTATCTCCCTCTCTGAGGGAGAAGCCGGTAGAGCCGATTTGAAAAACCGGCGAGGAAGCATGTCTTCGAAGTCTAGCTTGTAGCCTTGGGATACAATTTCCATTGCCCAAGGATCCACGTCTGACTGAGCCCAGACATGGCTGAAGAGTCGAAGACGTGCCCCCACCGGCGCAGACTCCCTCAGTGGAGCCCCAACGTCATGCGGTGGATTTAGTAGAAGCCGGGGAGGTCTTCTGCTCCTGGGAACTAGCCGTAGCAGGCTGCTTTTTCCCTCTTCCCTTACCTCTGGCGAGGAAAGAAGAACCCCGACCTCTTCTGGACTTATGCGACCGAAAGGACTGCATCTGATATTGCAGCGTTTTCTTTTGCTGTGGGGAAACATAAGGTAAAAAAGTAGATTTGCCCGTGGTAGCTGTGGAAACCAGGTCCGCAAGACCTTCCCCAAATAAATCCTCACCTTTTGTAAGGCAAAACTTCCATATGCTTCTTTGAGTCGGCATCACCCGACCATTGGCGGGTCCACAGGGCTCGCCTAGCAGAAATCGCCATGGCATTGACTCTCGAACCTAGCAGACCAACGTCTCTCTGAGCGTCTCTCATATATAAGACTGCGACTTTAATGTGACCTAAGGTCAATAAAATGGTATCCCTATCCAGGGTATCAATGTCAGCTGACAAGGTATCCGTCCAAGCCGCAACAGCGCTACAAACCCAAGCCGACGCTATTGCCGGTCTGAGCAAGCAGGATCCTTGAGGGCGGCCGTGTCTGGAGACGGCAGCGCTACCTTTTTGGACAAGCGCGTTAACGCCTTGTCCACCCTGAGTGAGGATTCCCACCGTAACCTGTCCTGCGCAGGGAAAGGATACGCCATAAGAATTCTTTTGGGAATCTGCAGTTTCTTGTCTGGAGTTTCCCAAGCCTTTTCAAATAACGCGTTCAGCTCATGAGATGGGGGAAAGGTTACCTCAGGTTTCTTTTCCTTAAACATGTGTATCCTCTTGTCAGGGACAGAGGGGTCATCAGTGATATGTAAAACATCCTTTATTGCAATAATCATATAATGAATACTTTTGGCCACCCTTGGGTGTAACCTCGCATCATCGTAGTCGACACTGGAATCAGAATCCGTGTCGGTATCAGTGTCAGCTACTTGGGACAGGGAACGTTTCTGAGACCCTGAAGGGCCCTGTGACACAGCCAAAGCCATGGATTGACTCCCTGTTCTATCCCTGGACTCTGCTTTGTCCAACCTCTGATGTAATAAAGACACATTTGCATTTAAAACATTCAGCATATCCATCCAATCATGTGTCGGCGTTGCCGATAGAGACACCACAATCATCTGCTCCACCTCCTCCTTAGATGAGCCTCCCGCTTCAGACATGCCGACACACGCGTGTCACAACTGAGGGCCTGAGCTGACGGGAGGCAGCCTCAGTTGTAGGGGCTGAGATGTACCGGAACCTGGGAGGTTGTATCAGACCCCTGGACATGTAAGTAACATGAATAATAACTGCCCGAAGGCGTGACCACGACAACTTAGATAAAAGTCAATGATGTTTATTATGACAACTCCGCATCACAGCAGCAATAAAAGAAAACGTAAAAGTCAGCAAAGAATAAATACAGTTCCTGAGTACTACAGCATGGCAGGAGCCACAGGGCACTGGTAGTGTGAGATAGTTCTTATGATCTTCTAGATGGAAAGTCCTTACCAGGCCCGGCTGTAGCAATGGAGATAACCCAGGATTGTACCAGCTGGTGTTCCAGGAAGAGCTGGGTTGCTGAAGGTAAAACAGCTGCTGTGGATACTGGCTGGAACCAGACTGTTGTTAGCACGGAGTGGATACTGGCTGGAACCAGTTAAATAATAAATGAACTTTGGGAGCGATGAAATGTGAACTGAAATGTAGAACTTGAGAGCGGAGAAATAATAATTCCGGTGGAGAGTGGTAAAGTGTAGAAAGGACACCGGCCCTTTAAGGGAAGCTGTATTCTGCTGGAAGCTGAGGCTGGAAGCAGGTAGTGTTGTAGCTGGAAACAGATGAATCCACAATGGATTGGAGAGTCAGGCTACACCGCAGGTGGAATGCTGGTGCGGGTCTCTATGGTGGAAGTCTTGAGACAGGAGCTGGAACCTGGAAGACAATCATAGAAGAGAGACAAACAGGAACTAGGTTTGACAACCAAAGCACTGACGTCTTCCTTGCTCAGGCACAGCTTACTTATACCTGCAGCAAGGAAGGGGTTGGCTAGGCAATTATGCAAATCAACAATACAAACGGCAGATTGGTGGAAATGATCAGATGACAGAATCCAAGATGGCTGCGCCCATGCAGACACTTGGAGGGAAGTTTGGTTTGTAATCCATGTGGTCTGGGAAACAGTAATGGCGGCGCCGGCCACCGGAGACAGGAGACGCCAGGCTGATAGATGCACATTTAACCACGCGGGCACAGCGGAGGCCGCGGCTGATGAAAACACCACTCTGACACTCTGCATGTGGAAACTCAGGAACAGCGGAATCTGGTCCTGGAACGCTGAGCCCGCCTTAGGAGGCATCTGAAGGGTAAGTAATGGCGTCCAGATACCCGGATCGTGACAGCACCCCCCCCTTTAGGAGTGGCCCCAGGACACTTCTTAGGCTTTAAAGGAAACTTTGCGTGGAAATTTCGGACCAAGGCAGGAGCATGGACGTCAGAGGCATTGGTCCAAGAGCGTTCTTCAGGACCATAGCCCTTCCAGTCAATGAGATACTGAAGTTGACCGTAACGGTGACGTGAGTCCAGGATCTTGGCCACTTCATACTCAACGCCTCGTTGAGTTTGGACTTTCGGAGTTGGTGGAAGTGAGGAATGAAACCGATTCAAGATTAGCGGTTTCAACAGGGAAACATGGAATGTCCTGGGTATTTTTAAGAAGGGAGGTAACTGGAGTCTGTAAGCAACAGGATTGATGACTTGATCAATTTTAAAAGGACCGATGTAGCGAGGTGCAAACTTCATACTGGGAACTCTTAACCTCAAATTCTTCGTGGATAACCATACCCGATCACCCACCTTGAGAGCAGGAACTGCTCGACGCTTCTTATCCGCAAACTTCTTGTACCTGAACGATGCCTTGAGCAGAGCTGATCGTACGCTCTTCCAGATATTGGCAAACTGATGCAAGGTGATATCCACTGCGGGAACAGAAGTTGCTGGAAGCGGTTGGAACTCAGGGACTTTAGGGTGGAATCCAAAGTTGGTGAAGAATGGTGTTGAAGAAGATGAAGAATGATACTGGTTGTTATGACAGAACTCGGCCCAGGGAAGTAATTGAACCCAGTCATCTTGAGAGGAGGACACATAGATGCGGAGGAAGGCCTCCAAGTCCTGATTCACCCTCTCAGTTTGACCATTGGTCTGAGGATGGTAAGCCGTGGAAAACTTTAACTTGACTAGGAGGACTTGACATAAACTTCGCCAGAATTTGGCTGTGAATTGAACTCCTCGATCTGAGATAATTTCTTCTGGAAGACCGTGGAGTCGGAAGATCTCTTGTATGAATACTTGAGCCAACTTGGAAGCTGACGGAAGACCGGTGAGAGGAATGAAGTGTGCCATCTTGGTGAACCGGTCAACTACCACCCAGATGGTATTGAACTTGTTGCACATGGGCAAATCTGTAATAAAATCCATCGACAAATGGGTCCATGGTCGACGGGGAACAGATAGTGGAACCAGTTGCCCCGCAGGCGACTGGCGGGATACTTTATGTTGAGCACACTTTGGGCAAGATGCAATAAACTCCAAAACGTCCTTTTTCAGAGTTGGCCACCAATAGGACCTAGAGATAAACTCCAGGGTTTTTTGGATACCTGTATGTCCGGCAAAACGGGAAGCATGGGCCCAATGCATGAGCTTCTTCCTTAGTGTCGGCTTCACAAAACTTTTCCCTGATGGGGGCGTAGAGTCCATCCCTACCGTGGAGAATGCCAACGGATTTATAATAGGATGCTTGTCTGAAGACTCTGACTCATTTTCTTGCTCCCATGAGCGGGAAAGGGCATCGGCCTTGCGATTCTGAGAGCCCGGACAGAACTGGAGTTTAAAGTCGAACCTGGAAAAGAAAAGTGCCCATCTGGCCTGACGAGGGTTGAGACATTGTGCGCCTTTTAGATATAGAAGGTTCTTGTGGTCTGTAAGGATGGTGATTGAATGAGAAGCTCCCTCCAACAGATATCTCCACTCCTCTAGAGCGAGCTTGATGGCTAGCAACTCCTGGTCGCCAATGGCATAGTTGCGCTCCGCTGGGGAGAACTTCCGTGAGAAGAAACTGCAAGGATGTAAATGACCATCTTTAGCCCTCTGAGATAACACCGCTCCTACTCCAACGGAGGAGGCATCCACCTCTAAGATGAAAGGAGAGTCGACGTCAGGCTGTTTCAGGACAGGTGCAGAGATGAACCTCTGTTTTAAAAGATGAAAAGCTTGCATGGCTTCTTCAGACCACTTGGACGGGTTAGCACCCTTCTTGGTGAAAGCAGTAATAGGCGCCACAATGGTGGAAAAGTCTCGTATAAACTTTCGGTAATAATTGGCGAACCCTAAGAACCTCTGGACCCCTTTGAGGGTTAAGGGTACTGGCCAATTCTGGATTGCTTGTAGTTTCTCAGGATCCATCTCTAGTCCGGAACCGGACACAATGTACCCTAGAAACGGAATGGACTTGACTTCAAAGACGCATTTCTCTAATTTGCAGTAGAGATGATTGACACGGAGACGGGACAGAACCTCCTTTACCCAGAAACGATGTTCCTCTAAATTGTTGGCAAAAATGAGGATATCATCTAGATAGACCACGACATGACGGTATAGAATGTCTCTGAAGATCTCATTGACGAAATGCTGGAAGACAGCTGGAGCATTGCTCAATCCGAAGGGCATGACGAGGTACTCATAATGTCCGTCACGGGTGTTAAATGCGGTCTTCCACTCGTCACCCTCACGGATCCGGATGAGATTGTATGCACCTCTCAGGTCCAGCTTTGTAAAGATGGTAGCTCCGCTAACTCTGTCAAAGAGCTCAGTAATCAGGGGTAAAGGATAGCGGTTCTTGATGGTAATGTCGTTCAAACCTCTGTAGTCGATGCACGGCCGCAGACCACCATCTTTCTTCTTTACAAAAAAGAAGCCTGCGCCGGCTGGAGAAGAAGAAGGTCGAATGAACCCCTTTGCTAGGTTCTCTTTTATGTATTCCTCCATAGAATGCGTCTCGGGGAGAGACAACGGATAAGTTCGGCCTCGAGGTGGAACCTTCCCTGGAACGAGATCAATCGGGCAGTCCCATTCTCTATGAGGGGGAAGGATATCAGCAGAAGCTTTACTGAACACATCCGTGAAATCTTGATATGGAGGAGGTGGAACATCAGACGACCTGGGGGAGGAGGAACAGACAGGCAACACTTTAAACAAACATGTCTTAGTACAGGAGGAACCCCATGCCAGGATTTGCGTAGTCGTCCAATCAATTGTAGGATTGTGAAGACGGAGCCATGGAAGGCCCAGGACCACAGGATGTGTGGCTCTTGGAATCACTAAAAGTGAAATAAGTTCGGAATGAAGAACTCCCACTCTCAGACGAACTGGTAGAGTCCTTAGAGAAATAACTGTATCAAAAATTTTACTGCCATCCACAGCAGTTAAGGAAAAGGACGAAGGAAGTCTCTCGGTGGGTAGGGACCACCGTTTAACATAGGCTTCGGTAATAAAGTTCCCAGCTGCTCCGGAATCCAGGAGGGCAATGACGTTCTGATAACGTTGAGCAACTTGAAGCGAGACTGGGAGGTTACAATCTTGAGGAGATGGAGAGGAGATCATTACTCCTAGCCGGCCCTCTCCTTGGCGAGCTAGGATTTGGAGTTTCCCGGACGTTTGGGACAGGCATTAATGGTGTGAGACGGAGCTGCACAGTACAAACAGAGAAACTCGGAGAGACGTCTTCGGCGCTCAGCAGGAGTTAAACGGGAACGGCCAATTTGCATGGGTTCATCTTTAGTTGGTGACAGTTGGCGAGGAGGAGGAGCAGAAGATTTTGGAGCAGATGATCTTCCACGCTCAGTTGCTCTCTCTCTGAAACGTAAGTCAACTTTCGTACAAAGTGAGATTAACTCATCTAACTTGGAGGGTAAGTCTCTGGTAGCTAACTCATCTTTAATACGCTCGGATAAACCATGCCAGAATGCAGCATACAGGGCCTCGTCGTTCCATGCCAGTTCGGATGCCAGGATCTGGAACTGTATAAGATATTGTCCTACAGTACGTGATCCCTGGCGTAAACGGAGAATCTCAGACGAAGCTGAAGTTACCCGGCCTGGCTCGTCGAAGATGCGCCTGAATGTTGACACGAATGCAGTGTAAGAAGATAGCAGGGTGTCGGACCTCTCCCATAACGGTGATGCCCAATCGAGGGCTGAGCCACTGAGAAGAGAAATAATGTAGGCAATTTTTGTACGGTCACTGGGGAAATTGCCAGGTTGTAGCTCAAACTGAATCTCACACTGGTTGAGAAATCCCCTGCAGAATCTTGGAGATCCGTCAAATTTTGCTGGCGTTGGAAGATGAAGACGTGGAGCAGGAATGGGTAAGGTGGGTGGGGTTATAGCTGGAGTCACTGTGGTTGACGCACCAGACGCGCCTGATCCACGGAGAGTGGTCTGAATCCCATCCAGCCGAGTAGAGAGATCCTGGAGACAGCGGATGATGTGGCCCTGTGCAGCCTCCTGATGTTCTAGTCGGGCTGCCAGTTCTTGCATCGGCCTGGCCGCTTGATCCTGGTCTCCGGCTGGATTCATTAGGTCAGTGCTTACTGTCACAACTGAGGGCCTGAGCTGACGGGAGGCAGCCTCAGTTGTAGGGGCTGAGATGTACCGGAACCTGGGAGGTTGTATCAGACCCCTGGACATGTAAGTAACATGAATAATAACTGCCCGAAGGCGTGACCACGACAACTTAGATAAAAGTCAATGATGTTTATTATGACAACTCCGCATCACAGCAGCAATAAAAGAAAACGTAAAAGTCAGCAAAGAATAAATACAGTTCCTGAGTACTACAGCATGGCAGGAGCCACAGGGCACTGGTAGTGTGAGATAGTTCTTATGATCTTCTAGATGGAAAGTCCTTACCAGGCCCGGCTGTAGCAATGGAGATAACCCAGGATTGTACCAGCTGGTGTTCCAGGAAGAGCTGGGTTGCTGAAGGTAAAACAGCTGCTGTGGATACTGGCTGGAACCAGACTGTTGTTAGCACGGAGTGGATACTGGCTGGAACCAGTTAAATAATAAATGAACTTTGGGAGCGATGAAATGTGAACTGAAATGTAGAACTTGAGAGCGGAGAAATAATAATTCCGGTGGAGAGTGGTAAAGTGTAGAAAGGACACCGGCCCTTTAAGGGAAGCTGTATTCTGCTGGAAGCTGAGGCTGGAAGCAGGTAGTGTTGTAGCTGGAAACAGATGAATCCACAATGGATTGGAGAGTCAGGCTACACCGCAGGTGGAATGCTGGTGCGGGTCTCTATGGTGGAAGTCTTGAGACAGGAGCTGGAACCTGGAAGACAATCATAGAAGAGAGACAAACAGGAACTAGGTTTGACAACCAAAGCACTGACGTCTTCCTTGCTCAGGCACAGCTTACTTATACCTGCAGCAAGGAAGGGGTTGGCTAGGCAATTATGCAAATCAACAATACAAACGGCAGATTGGTGGAAATGATCAGATGACAGAATCCAAGATGGCTGCGCCCATGCAGACACTTGGAGGGAAGTTTGGTTTGTAATCCATGTGGTCTGGGAAACAGTAATGGCGGCGCCGGCCACCGGAGACAGGAGACGCCAGGCTGATAGATGCACATTTAACCACGCGGGCACAGCGGAGGCCGCGGCTGATGAAAACACCACTCTGACACTCTGCATGTGGAAACTCAGGAACAGCGGAATCTGGTCCTGGAACGCTGAGCCCGCCTTAGGAGGCATCTGAAGGGTAAGTAATGGCGTCCAGATACCCGGATCGTGACAACGCGTACCCACAACCCCCACACACTCAGGGATATATCTATATGGAGACAGTTCCCCAATAAGGCCCTTTGGAGAGATAGAGAGAGAGTATGCCAGCACACACCCAGCGCCAACTGACACTGGAAACCAAATTCCCAAACAGCGCTTTTATATAAATATATAAATATACACTCACTGCGCCAATAAAAAGTGCCCCCCCCCCCCCCTCCTTTTTGCCCTCTGTCACCGTGTTCAACAGGGGAGAGTCCGGGGAGCCAGCTTCCCTGCAGTGTGCTGTGGAGAAAATGGCGCTGGTTAGTGCTGGAAGATCAAGCTCCGCCCCTCAGCGGCGGGCTTCAGTCCCGCTCAAATTTTCTATACTGGCGGGGGATTCTATAATATAGTGCCTCCGCAGCCTCTATATATATTATTAGCCAGTCCCCAGAGGTTTATAATTGCTGCCCAGGGCGCCCCCCACTGCGCCCTGCACCCTTCAGTGCCCGCTGTGTGTGTTGTGTATGGGAGCAATGGCGCACAGCGTTACCGCTGCGCTTTACCTCAGAGAAGATCGAAAGTCTTCAGCTGCCTTTGAAGTCTTCTTTCTTCTAATACTCACCCGGCTTCTATCTTCCCGCTCTGTGAGGAGGACGGCGGCGCGGCTCCGGAACGAACGGCGAGGGTGAGACCTGCGTTCCGACGCTCTGGAGCTAATGGTGTCCAGTAGCCTAAGAAGCAGAGCCTATTATTTAAGTAGGTCTGCTTCTCTCTCCTCAGTCCCACGATGCAGGGAGCCTGTTGCCAGCAGTGCTCCCTGAAAATAAAAAACCTAACAAAAGTATTTTTCAGAGAAACTCAGGAGAGATCCCCTGTATTGCACCCAGTCTCCTCTGGGCACAGGATCTAACTGAGGTCTGGAGGAGGGGCATAGAGGGAGGAGCCAGTGCACACCCATCTAAAGTTCTTTATAGTGCCCATGTCTCCTGCGGAGCTCGTCTATACCCCATGGTCCTTACGGAGTCCCCAGCATCCTCTAGGACGTAAGAGAAAACAGAATTGAGAAGTAGCAATTCATGTACCTTTACGACGATACACTGCAGTGTCCAGGACTCCAGCAGTGAGGTCTTTTCCTGCGGTCCCCCTGACCGATGCGTGGAGTCAGCCAGCTGGACCCTCTGCTCATGCGCCAACTGTTGACCTCACGTCAGGCCATGGTGGCTTCTGGTAGGTCGGGAGCGGAGCCAGCGCCAGGAGCAGGGCAGAGAGCAGGGAAGGACTGAGCAATCCTGCCGTCTCTGCACCACAGTTCAGGTTACGCCATCCTGAGATGGCGAACCTGGACTCCATGAATCGCACTAACCGTACAAAAGTACGGAGATGCAATTAAGGCACAGAGCGGGGGTGCCACGGGAGAAGTCATGGACTTCTACATAGTAACCCGCTCTGTGAATTGCACTAGGCAGAGGAAAGCCCTGTTTAACGCAAAACAGGCATTTTTCTCTGCTACATGAGTAGACCCCAGAGAGAGAGAGAGAGGGGAAAAAGAAGGTGAGACAGGAGAGAAAAGGAGAGAAACTCAGACAAATAATAAGATTTTACTTACCGGTAAATCTATTTCTCGTAGTCCGTAGAGGATGCTGGGGACTCAGTAAGGACCATAGGGATAGACGGGCTCCGCAGGAGACATGGGCACTTTAAGAAAGAATTTAGTTCCTGGTGTGCACTGGCTCCTCCCTCTATGCCCCTCCTCCAGACCTCAGTTAGAGAAACTGTGCCCAGAGGAGATGGACAGTACGAGGAAAGGATTTTGTTAATCCAAGGGCAAGATTCATACCAGCCACACTAATCACACCGTATAACTTGTGATAACTACCAAGTTAACAGTATGAAAACAACATATCATCAGTTCAAGACCGATGCAACTATAACATAACCCTTATTGAAGCAATAACTATATACAAGTATTGCAGAAGAAGTCCGCACTTGGGACGGGCGCCCAGCATCCTCTACGGACTACGAGAAATAGATTTACCGGTAAGTAAAATCTTATTTTCTCTAACGTCTTAGAGGATGCTGGAGACTCCGTAAGGACCATGGGGATTATACCAAAGCTCCCAAACGGGCGGGAGAGTGCGGATGACTCTGCAGCACCGATTGAGCAAACATGAGGTCCTCCTCAGCCAGGGTATCAAACTTGTAGAATTTTGTAAAAGTGTTTGAACCCGACCAAGTAGCAGCTCGACACAGCTGTAGTTCCAAGACCCCCGGGCAGCCGCCCAAGAAGAGCACACCTTCCTAGTGGAATGGGCCTTGACCGATTTTGGTAACGGCAAACAAGCCGTAGAATGCGCTTGCTGAATCGTGTTACAAATCCAGCGAGCAATAGTTTGCTTTGAAGCAGGGGCACCAATCTTGTTGGATGCATACAGGACAAACAGCGCTTCAGTTTTCCTGACTCTAGCCGTTCTGGCTACGTAAATTTTCAAAGCCCTGACCACATCAAGAAACTCGGAATCCTCCAAGTCACGTGTAGCCACAGGCACCACAATAGGTTGGTTCATATGAAAACATGAAACCACTTTTGGCAGAAATTGCGAACGGGTAAGCAATTCTGCTCTATCCAGATGGAAAACCAAATAGGGGCTTTTATGTGACAAAGCCGCTAATTCAGACACTCGCCTAGCCGAAGCCAAGGCTAATAACATGACCACCTTCCACGTGAGATATTTCAACTCCACCGTTTTAAGTGGTTCAAACCAGTGTGACTTTAGGAAACTTAACACCACGTTAAGATCCCAAGGTGCCACCGGAGGCACAAAAGGAGGCTGAATATGCAGCACTCCCTTTACAAAAGTCTGAACTTCTGGGAGAGAAGCCAATTCTTTTTGAAAGAAAATGGATAGGGCCGAAATCTGGACCTTAATGGAACCTAATTTAAGGCCCAAATTCACTCCAGTTTGTAGGAAGTGAAGGAAACGGCCCAGATGGAATTCTTCCGTAGGAGCATTCTTGGTCTCACACCAAGAAACATATTTTCGCCATATACGGTGATAATGTTTTGCTGTTACTTCCTTCCTAGCCTTTATCAGCGTAGGAATAACCTCAACCGGAATGCCTTTTTCTGCTAGGATCCGGCGTTCAACCGCCATGCCGTCAAACGCAGCCGCGGTAAGTCTTGGAACAGACAGGGTCCCTGTTGCAACAGGTCCTGTCTTAGAGGAAGAGGCCACGGATCTTCTGTGAGCAGTTCCTGCAGATCTGGATACCAGGTACGTCTTGACCAATCTGGAACAATGAGGATTGTTCTCACTCCTTTTCTTCTTATTATTCTCAACACCCTTGGTATGAAAGGAAGAGGAGGAAATACATAGACTGACCGGAACACCCACGGTGTCACTAGGGCGTCTACCGCTACTGCCTGAGGGTCTCTTGACCTGGCGCAATACCTCTGTAGCTTTTTGTTGAGGTGGGACGCCATCATGTCTATCTGTGGCAGTTCCCACCGACTCACAATCTGTGCGAAGACTTCTGGATGAAGTCCCCACTCTCCCGGGTGTAGGTCGTGTCTGCTGAGGAAGTCTGCTTCCCAGTTGTCCACTCCCGGAATGAACACTGCTGACAGTGTGCTTACATGATTCTCCGTCCAGCGAATAATTCTGGTGGCTTCCGCCATTGCCACTCTGCTCCTTGTGCCGCCTTGGCGGTTTACATGAGCCACTGCGGTGATGTTGTCTGACTGGATCAGAACTGTTCGGTCGCGAAGTAAGGTCTCCGCTTGACGTAGGGCGTTGTATATGGCCCTTAGCTCCAGGATGTTGATGTGAAGACAAGTCTCTTGACTTGACCAAAGACCCTGGAAATTTCCTTCCCTGTGTGACTGCTCCCCAACCTCGGAGGCTTGCGTCCGTGGTCATCAGGATCCAGTCCTGAATGCCGAATCTGCGGCCCTCGAGAAGGTGAGCACTCTGCAGCCACCACAGTAGTGACACCCTGGCCCTGGGGGACAGGGTGATCAACCGATGCATCTGAAGATGTGACCCGGACCACTTGTCCAGTAGGTCCCATTGGAAAGTCCTTGCATGGAACCTGCCGAAGGGAATGGCCTCGTATGACGCCACCATCTTTCCCAGGACTCGAGTGCAATGATGCACTGACACCTGTTTTGGTTTCAATAGGTTCTTGACAAGAGTCATGAGTTCCTGGGCCTTCTCTATCGGGAGATAAACCCTCTTCTGGTCCGTGTCCAGAATCATGCCCAAGAAGGGTAGACAAGTCGTAGGAACCAACTGCGACTTTGGAATATTGAGAATCCAGCCGTGTTGCTGTAACACTTTCAGTGAAAGAGATACGCTGTTCAGCAACTGCTCTCTTGATCTCGCTTTTATGAGGAGATCGTCCAAGTACGGGATAATTGTGACACCTTGCTTCCGCAGGAGCACCATCATTTCCGCCATTACCTTGGTGAAAATCCTAGGGGCCGTTGAGAGACCAAACGGCAACGTCTGAAATTGGTAATGACAATCCTGTACCGCAAATCTTAGGTACGCCTGATGAGGTGGAGAAATGGGGACATGAAGGTACGCATCCTTTATGTCCAGTGACACCATAAAGTCCCCCCCTTCCAGGCTTGCGATGACCGCTCTTAGCGATTATATCTTGAACTTGAACCTTTTCAAGTATAGGTTCAGAGATTTTAAATTCAATATGGGTCTGACCGAACCGTCCGGTTTCGGGACTACAAACATGGTCGAATAATAACCCCTTCCCTGTTGAAGGAGGGGAACCTTGACCACCACCTGCTGAAGATACAATTTTTGTATTGCGTTTAACACTATTTCCCTCTCTTGGGGGGAAGATGGTAGGGCCGATTTGAAATACCGGCGAGGAGGCACCTCTTCGAATTCCAGCTTCTAACCCTGAGACACAATTTCTATTGCCCAAGGATCCACCTGGGAGTGAACCCACATGTGGCTGAAATTCCGAAGACGTGCCCCCACCGGGCCCGACTCCGCCAGTGGAGCCCCAGCGTCATGCGGTGGATTTTGCAGAGGCCGGTGAGGACTTCTGTTCCTGGGAACTAGCTGTGTTGTGCAGCTTCTTTCCTCTGCCCCTAGCTCTGGCAAGAAAGGACGCACCTCTGACTTTATTGTTTCTTTGTGAACGAAAGGACTGCATTTGATAATGCGGTGGTCTCTTAGGCTGTGAGGGAACATAAGGCAAAAAAATTTACTTTCCAGCTGTAGCTGTGGAGACCAGGTCCGAGAGACTTTCCCCGAACAATTCCTCACCCCTGTAAGGTAAAACCTCCATATGCCTTTTTGAGTCGGCATCACCTGTCCATTGCCGAGTCCACAGAACCCTTCTGGCAGAAATCGACATAGCGTTTATTCTAGAACCCAGTAGACTAATGTCTCTTTGAGCATCTCTCATATATAGGACAGCGTCTTTTATATGCCCCAGGGTCAATAATACAGTATCCTTATCTAGGGTATTTAATTCCTCAGATAAGGTATCCGTCCATGCCACTACAGCACTACACACCCAGGCCGACGCAATTGCCGGTCTTAGTAAGGTACCTGAATGTGTAAAAATGGACTTCAGGGTAACCTCCTGTTTGCGGTCAGCAGCATCTTTGAGGGTAGCCGTATCCTGGGACGGCAGGGCTACCTTTTTGGATAAGCGTGTTAAAGCTTTGTCCACCCTAGGGGAGGATTCCCATCTTAGCCTATCCGTTGGCGGGAAAGGATACGCCATAAGAATCCGTTTGGAAATCTGCAGTTTCTTATCTGGAGATTCCCAAGCTTTTTCACATAACTCATTCAGTTCGTGTGAGGGGGGAAAAGTTACCTCAGGCTTCTTTCCCTTATACATATACACCCTCGTGTCAGGGACAGGGGTTTCCTCTGTGATGTGCAAAACATCCTTTAGTGCTATCATCATATATCGAAGGGATTTAACCAATTTTGGCTGTAACTTTGCATCATCGTAATCGACACTGGAGTCAGAATCCATGTCGGTATCGGTGTCAACAATTTGGGATAGTGGGCGCTTATGAGACCCTGACGGTCCCTGCGACAGAGGGTCAGGCACGGGTTGAGACCCTGACTGTCCCAATGCATCAGCCTTGTCAAATCTTCTATGCAAGGAATTAACATTATCATTTCAAACCTTCCACATATCTATCCAATCAGGTGTCGGTGCCGTCGGCGGAGACACCACATTCATTTGCTCCCGCTCCTCTCCCACATAGCCTTCCTCATACAAGCGTACCGACACACCACACACACACCGGGAATGTCCTTTCTGAAGACAGTTCCCCCACAAGGCCCTTTGGAGAGACAGAGAGAGAGTATGCCAGCACACACCCCAGCGCTATAATATCCCAGGAATAACACAGTAACTTAATGTTAACCCAGTAGCTGCTGTATGTATAGTTTTTGCGCCTAATTATGTGCCCCCCCCTTCTCTTTTCAACCCTCTTCTACCGTGTATCAGCAGGGGAGAGTCCGGGGAGCTTCCTCTCAGCGGTGCTGTGGAGAAAAAATGGCGCTGGTGAGTGCTTCGGGAGAAGCCCCACCCCCTCGAAGGCGGGCTTCTGTCCCGCTTATACAGTAATTTTGGCGGGGGCTCATACATATATACAGTGCCCAGCTGTATATATGTGTACTTTTGCCAACATGAAGTCCCAAATGCTGCCCAGGGCGCCCACCCCTGCGCCCTGCACCCTTACAGTGACCGGAGTATGTGAGGTGTGTGGAGCAATGGCGCACAGCTGCAGTGCTGTGCGCTACCTCTAGTGAAGATCATGAAGTCTTCTGCCGCCTGTGAAGTCTTCTTTTCTTCTCATACTCACCCGGCTTCTATCTTCCGGCTCTGCGAGGGGGACGGCGGCGCGGCTCTGGGACGGACGGCGAGGGTGAGATCCTGCGTACCAATACCTCTGGAGCTAATGGTGTCCAGTAGCCTAAGAAGCAGGACCTAGCTTCAGAGAGTAGGGCTGCTTCTCTCCCCTCAGTCCTTCGATGCAGGGAGTCTGTTGCCAGCAGAGCTCCCTGAAAATAAAAAACCTAACAAAAAACTTTCTATCAGTAAACTCAGGAGAGCTCACTGAAAAGCACCCAGCTCCTCTGGGCACAGTATCAAACTGAGGTCTGGAGGAGGGGCATAGAGGGAGGAGCCAGTGCACACCAGGAACTAAATTATTTCTTAAAGTGCCCATGTCTCCTGCGGAGCCCGTCTATCCCCGTGGTCCTTACGGAGTCCCAGCATCCTCTAGGACGTTAGAGAAAAATGGGAGTCAGAGAGAAGTAGGGAGACAGAGTAAAAGATTGTGAGGGAGAAGGGTTAAAGACAGAGGGAAACGGGTGAGGAAGAGAGAGGAGGAGAGAGACAGCAAGAAAAAGAGAGAGAGAAGGTGGGAGACAGAGAAGGGGTAGACAGAGAGAGAGGAGAGAAAAAGGAAGAGAGAGGGAAGAGAAATAAATCAAAGGGGGTAGAAAGCGAAAGAGAGGGTAGGGAAAATTTAAAGAAAGACACAGAGAAGGTAGAGGGAAGAGAGCAAAAGAGAGGGGAAAGAGAGAAAGGAGAGAGAAGAGAGGGAGACATACAGAGACAACAAAAGGGGGGCAGAGAGAGAGAGGTGGAAGGAGAGAAGGAAGACGAGCGAGAAAGTGTAGAGACATAATCCCTATCACCCACCCACCCCCAACACAAGTACAGGCAGCACTATGTTCCTCCTCCCTTCCCCCCTTCCCCCCCACTTTCCCCACGCAGTGGTCACTGTGCACCTGTGAGAGCAGCAAATACTCCACCATCGGCACCCCAGCAGCAAGGGACGCCCGTAAATGGCAGCCACGAGTCCCCGTTATCTGCGACGGAGCATCCCATCATATAGATTTCACACCGGGGAGTGTCACTACATCATGATGTTGAGCCCTGGCAACATTGAACAAGGAGGGGCTAAAAATAGAGGAAGGGGACTAAACGTAAGGGAAGTGATTGGATCGCCATCTTTAGTTTTGTTCCACCCGCAGCAGGCCTCTTAGCTATGCCACTGGATGATGGATCTGACTGCCAGAAGAAGCCGGCAGTGTGTATGTGGGCACCAAGTGGGGTGAAGGGGAGGAAAGAGTGAGTGAGCAGGCCTTCGGATGGCCACTGTATGGTGACAGGAATTTTTAAATTATATCTTGATAACAATGTCTAACAGCACCGTCTGGGCCTATTTTAAAAGGGGCCGCGAGCTGCAGCATCACCAACCCCATTGTTAATCTAGCCCAGGAGATTCACATAATGCTTATAACCCCCTGCCACAAAGCCTAACCATTACTAACCCACCCAGAGTGTAGTAAAGCAGCTTGCATGTTGATTTAGGAGACAAGTAGATCACATACTTTAAAAAGCCAGATTTGATAAACTAATCTAATTACTATAGGTAAGCATAGTTGGGTTTGTGTGACCGGCAGCCAGGAGACCGCTGCACACAATAGCAATGACGGAATCCCAGCTGTTATATGGCTGGCGGGGGAGGGGCGAGTACAATGAAGCCCCTTGTGGGCACTGTGGCTCGCTGTGTTTGCCCCAGGTTATAATCCCACTCTATGGGTGTCGTGGACACCCACGAGTGGAAGTAGTCCCTGTTCGTCGGTATTGTGTTGGGCGGACTCTGGTCACATAAATGGATCCTGTTAGAATCTGCATTTACAAAAGACAGTCAAGGAAATCTTTTTCTCGTAGTCCGTAGAGGATGCTGGGACTCCATAAGGACCATGGTATAGACGGGCTCCGCAGGAGACATGGGCACTTTAAGAAAGACTTTGACTCTGGGTGTGCACTGGCTCCTCCCTCTATGCCCCTCCTCCAGACCTCAGTTAGAGAAACTGTGCCCAGAGGAGATGGACAGTACGAGGAAAGGATTTTAGTTAATCCAAGGGCAAGATTCATACCAGCCACACCAATCACACCGTATCACTTGTGTTAACCTAACCAGTTAACAGTATGAAAAACAACATAGTTTCAGTCCAAAACCGATGAAACTATAACATAACCCTTATTTAAGCAATAACTATATACAAGTCTTGCAGAAGTAGCCCGCACTTGGGACGGGCGCCCAGCATCCTCTACGGACTACGAGAAAAAGATTTACCGGTAGGTTTAAAATCTTATTTTCTCTAACGTCCTAGAGGATGCTGGGACTCCGTAAGGACCATGGGGATTATACCAAAGCTCCCAAACGGGCGGGAGAGTGCGGATGACTCTGCAGCACCGATTGAGCAAACATGAGGTCCTCCTCAGCCAGGGTATCAAACTTATAAAACTTTGCAATGGTGTTTGACCCCGACCAAGTAGCAGCTCGGCACAGCTGTAGTGCCGAGACCCCTTGGGCAGCCGCCCAAGACGAGCCCACCTTCCAAGTGGAATGGGCCTTAACCGATTTTGGTAACGGCAATCCTGCCGTAGAATGCGCATGCTGGATCGTGTTACAGATCCAGCGAGCAATAGTCTGCTTTGAAGCAGGGCCGCCAACCTTGTCGGCTGCATACAGGACAAACAGTGCTTCTGATTTTCTGATCCTAGCCGTTCTGGCCACGTAAATCTTCAAAGCCCTGACCACATCAAGGGACTCGGAATCCTCCAAGTCACGAGTAGCCACAGGCAAGACAATAGGTTGGTTCATATGAAAGGATGAGACCACCATAGGTAGGAATTGAGGACAGCTCCGCAATTCCGCTCTATCCATATGGAAAACCAGATAGAGGCTTTTATGTGATAAAGCCGCCAATTCCGAAACTCGCCTAGCCGAAGCCAAGGCTAACAACATGACCACCTTCCAAGTGAGATATTTTAACTCCACCGTTTTGAGTGGTTCAAACCAATGTGACTAAGGAAACTTAACACCACGTTAAGGTCCCAAGGCGCCACCGGAGGTACAAAAGGAGGCTGAATATGCAGTACTCCCTTTACAAAAGTCTGTACTTCAGGTAGAGAGGCCAATTCCTTTTGAAATAAAATGGATAAGGCCGAAATCTGAACTTTTATGGAGCCTAATTTTAGGCCCAAATTCACTCCAGTTTGCAGGAAGTGAAGGAGACGACCCAGATGGAATTCCTCCGTAGGAGCATTCCTGGCCTCACACCGAGAAACATATTTTCTCCATATTCTGTGATAATGTTTTGATGTCACATCCTTCCTAGCCTTTATTAGCGTAGGAATGACCTCATCCAGTATACCTTTTTCCGCCCTGATCCGGCGTTCAACCGCCATGCCGTCAAACGCAGCCGCGGTAAGTCTTGGAACAGACAGGGCCCCTGCTGCAGCAGGTCCTGTCTTAGAGGAAGAGGCCACGGATCTTCTGTGAGCAATTCCTGTAGATCCGGATACCAAGTCCTTCGTGGCCAATCTGGAACAATGAGGATTGTTCTCACTCTTCTTTGTCTTATTATTCTCAACACCTTGGGTATAAGAGGAAGAGGAGGAAACATATAGACCGACCGAAACACCCACGGTGTCACCAGGGCGTCCACAGCTATCGCCTGAGGATCTCTTGACCTGGCGCAATACCTTTTTAACTTTGTGTTGAGACGGGACGCCATTATGTCTATCTGGGGCAGTTCCCACCGACCTGCGATCTGCTCCAAGACTTCCTGATGAAGTCCCCACTCTCCCGGATGCAGGTTGTGTCTGCTGAGGAAGTCTGCTTCCCAGTTGTCCACTCCCGGAATGAACACTGCTGACAGTGCGCTTACATGATTTTCCGCCCAGCGAAGAATCCTGGTGGCTTCCGCCATTGCCACCCTGCTCCTTGTGGCGCCTTGGCGGTTTACATGAGCTACTGCGGTGACATTGTCCGACTGAATCAGAACTGGTTTGTCGCAAAGTAATACCTCCGCTTGACGTAGGGCGTTGTATATGGCCCTCAACTCCAGGATGTTGATGTGGAGACAAGTCTCTAGACTCGACCAAAGACCTTGGAAATTTCTTCCCTGTGTGACTGCTCCCCAACCTCGGGGACTTGCGTCTGTGGTCACCAGGATCCAGTCCTGAATGCCGAACCTGCGACCCTCTAGGAGGTGAGCACTCTGCAGCCACCACAGGAGAGACACCCTTGCTCTGGGGGACAGGGTGATCCTCTGATGCATTTGTAGATGTGACCCGGACCACTTGTCCAGTAGGTCCCATTGGAAGGTCCTCGCATGGAACCTGCCGAAGGGAATGGCTTCGTACGATGCCACCATTTTCCCCAGGACTCGAGTGCAGTGATGCACTGACACCTGTTTTGGCTTCAATAGGTTCCTGACCAGAGTCATGAGTTCCTGAGCTTTTTCCATTGGAAGAAAAACCTTCTTCTGGTCTGTGTCCAGAATCAAGCCCAAGAAGGTCAGAAGCGTCGTAGGAACCAACTGTGACTTCGGGATATTGAGAATCCAGCCGTGTTGCTGTAACAACACCTTCAAAGACAGAGACACGCTGTCCAGTAACTTCTCCCGAGATCTCGCTTTTACGAGGAGATCGTCCAAGTATGGGATAATTGTGACCCCTCGCTTGCGCAGGAGCACCATCATTTCCGTCATTACCTTGGTGAAAATCCTCGGGGCCGTTGAAAGCCCAAACGGCAACGTCTAAAATTGGTAATGTCAATCTTGTACAGCAAATCTCAGGAACGCCTGATGAGGAGGAAATATTGGAACATGAAGGTATGCATACTTTATGTCCAGGGAAACCATAAAATCCCCCCCTTCCAGGCTGGCGATAACCGCCCTGAGCGATTCCATCTTGAATTTGAACCTTTTCAAGTATAGGTTCAGGGATTTTAAATTCAAAATGGGTCTGACTGAACCGTCCGGTTTCGGAACCACAAACAGAGTTGAGTAATAACCCTTTCCTTGCTGCAGTAGAGGAACCTTGACCACTACCTGTTGAAGATACAATTTTTGTATTGCATTCAACACTAACTCCCTCTCTGAGGGAGCCGCAGGTAGAGCCGATTTGAAAAACCGGCGAGGAGGCACCTCTTCGAATTCCAGCTTGTATCCCTGAGAAACAATTTCTATTGCCCAGGGATCCACCTGTGAATGAACCCAGATGTGGCTGAAAAGTCGAAGACGTGCCCCCACTTGAGTGGACTCCCTCAGGGAAGCCCCAGCGTCATGCGGTGGATTTTGCAGAGGCAGGGGAGGACTTCTGTTCCTGGGAACTAGCTGTGTGCAGTTTTTTTCCTCTGCCCTTACCTCTGGCAAGAAAGGACGATCCTCGTACTCTTTTGCTTTTATTCGAACTAAAGGACTGCATTTGATAATGAGGCGCTTTCTTAGGCTGTGAGGGAACATAAGGCAAAAAATTTGATTTACCTGCCGTAGCTGTGGAGACGAGGTCCGAGAGGCCTTCTCCAAATAACTCCTCACCTTTGTAAGGCAAAGACTACATATGCCTCTTTGAGTCGGCATCACCCGTCCACTGTCGGGTCCATAAGACTCGCCTAGCAGAAACAGACATAGCGTTTATTCTGGAACTTAGCAAACAAATGTCTCTTTGAGCATCCCTCATATATAACGTGGCATCTTTTATATGCCCTAGGGTCATTAAAATGGTATCCTTATCTAGGGTCTCAATTTCCGTAGATAAGGAGTCTGCCCATGCTACGACAGCACTACAAACCCAGGCCGACGCTATTGCCGGTCTAAGAATTGTACCTGAATGTGTGTAAATGGATTTCATGGTAACCTCCTGTCTGCGATCAGCAGCATCCTTGAGGGTAGCCGTATCTTGGGATGGCAACGCTATCTTCTTTGATAAACGTGTTAAAGCCTGGTCCACCGTAGGAGAAGACTCCCATCGTATCCTATCCGTTTGCGGGAAAGGATACGCCATAAGAACAGGAGAAAGGATACTGGCGCCGGCTGAATTTCAAATAATGAATGGAAACAAATGTATCAATAAAAAATTATTCATACATTTATTAAAAATAGACTAAAAATGATTACAACAAATCTAATAATCGAAGGGTAAATATGTTGAGTAAGAATTGAGAGTCTCTCAAATTATCATGTGACCACTTCAATTTAGGGCAATGTATGCTTGTATACTGGCTAGGACTCAGTCCTCCAGAGTGTCCTCAATGAATTTTAGAAATGGATATTACCATGGTCTCAGGAAGAAGTCCCCTTGGTTCTCAATTGCAGATCGAGGTCCAATAGCAGCAGGGGAATATTCAGAGATTCCAGATGGATGACACTGGTGAGGATCCTATGGAGGTTTAGAAGTCCAGTATTTTGCCAGATAGTTGAAAAGGGCAGGTGCAGTGCCCGTGGTCAAAAGGAGAAAAGGGCTCAACGCGTTTCGCTGGTCTAGGTCACCGCCAGCTTCCTCAGGAGCATGTGTCTTGAATGAGTCCAGACAGATATATATACCCTCATAGTTATGGATAAGCTAAAACACCTGGTTTCAGTAATCACCAGGTGAACAAACACAATAAAGAAAAAGTAATCATAATAAAATTTTAATAATATAGGAGGCAATCATACTGGATTAAAGAGCTTATTAGAATAATTGCATTGTAAAACGATCAAAGAATACAGTAAAACCATAGACGATTTAAGGAGTAATCTGAGTTACTTCCTGGTCACGTGATCCATCTCGATCACGTGAATGGATATTAGCCAATCAGTGTAATGTTGTATGTCTCATGTCCTTAGTATGGGCCGGAAAGAGCCCATATTAGGTGGTGGTTGAGTCACGTGGTCTTGTTTAGCCACGTGACCGGACTAAAACAGCGGCTCCCATAACGTGAATGGCGTAAGTGACGTGGCCAAGACGTTGCGTTCCACTGGGAGTGTAGCTGCGTGTCAAATGTTGTCAGGGTAACAGGACACAGGAAGTGGTGTAATTCAAGAACGGAGCAAATATAAAGCACGAGTGACTTCTGTTTATACATCATCTCATCTTAATAATACTATATGCATTACAATCTTCTCCATGGGTATATTATTGTGGTGGACCGGGTGCTGTCATGTTGGACCTGTATAAAAGTATTAGTACATAATATCGGAGATAGGATATATAATGATGGAGAAGCAAACAGTCACATAATTGAGATGCTGTCAGAAATCTCCCAGATTATAATGGTGACTTATACTATGTACAGGTAGATCCATGAGGTCATGAATAAATATATTGGAATATAGATCCACAAAAAGACTCTTCAATCTGATAATCTATTCAAAATAATCAGATGGAAAAAGATATACATCCTCCATATATTACAAAACAAAATAGATTAGATTTATAAAGGATAATAGTCATTCACCATGTTCTTGGGGTTTAGGATGTAGATAACATACATGAAGATACACAGATTGCAATAAAGAAATAAGGAAATAACAATACAGGAAAATAGTGGTACAGGGAGATAACATTAATAGGGGGAGGGAAAGGGCTTTAGATGAGAGGAATTTCCCTAAGGTATAGCACAAAGCCTAAGGTATAGTGTTTAATTCAATACTCTCATTAAGTCCATCCGGATGTAATGAATTGAGTTTAAACATCCAGTATATTTCTCTACAGCACAGTTTGTTAAATCTGTCGCCTCCCCTTGGTGTTGGGGCGATATGTTCTATGCATACTAATGTTAGACTTTTAGGGTTGCCGTCGTGGAATAGATTGAAGTGGCGTGACACACTATGTAGGTTATTACGTTTGATGATATTTCTACGATGTTCCATAAAACGTACGTGGATAGCCCTCGCAGTTCTCCCTACATAATGCAGGCCACATCCACAGGTAAGTAAGTAAATGATAAACCTCGAGTCGCAGTTCATGAATGACTCGAGTTTGTAGGGATCTTCATTACCAGGTAATTTTATAGTGGTGGTTTTTTTCTGCATATAGGTGCATGTAGTGAACCTGGATTTACCACATCTATGGCATCCTATCGGTTTTGTGGTTAGCCATTTGTATCCATTAGAGGTTTCTTTAGATCCTCCCAGTGCCAGATGGCTCGGTGCCAGTATTGATTTCAAGGATCTGTTTTTCTTATATATTATACAGGGTTTGGGGGGTAATATTTCATTCAAAACCTTATCCTGTTTTAATACTCTGTAGTTTTTGAAGATTATATTTTTTATTTGATTAGCACAATTATTGTACTTACATACAAATGCAAATTGTCTAGTGTCATCCCCCTTTGTTTTTTGATTTTTTTGAGAGATTTGACCGGAGGATTTCATTTGTAATAAGTTGCTTCTATCCATAAGGAGGACTTCCTTGAGTGCTTCGTCAAGGAGTTTATCGGGATATTTACGTTGTCTTAAAGCATCCATCAATTCATTAGCCTGAATGGTAAATGATTCTAAGGTAGAGCAATTACGCCTCAGGCGCATTAGTTGCCCTTTGGGTATGTTATGCTTCCATGGTGCATGATGTGCACTCTCATAGTGTAAATATGAAAAGGTGTTAACCGGTTTGGAATAATTTGAGGTCGTAATTTGATTGTCAATTATTTCAACGGTCACATCCAGGAAGTCTATCCGTTCCCTGTTGTGAGTGTGTGTGAAGGCTAAATTATAAGTGTTGGAATTAAGGTAAGAGACAAAAGCAGAGATAGACGATACATCCCCATCCCAAATGATAAAAAGATCGTCGATGTAACGGCCATAGAAGACCAGGTTCGCCTCCCAGTCGCTTCCCCACAGGAGCGAATCTTCCAGGTCACCCATGTAGAGGTTGGCATAACTGGGTGCGAACCTGGTCCCCATGGCCGTCCCCATGACTTGTAGATAGTAGTGATGTAGAAAAAGAAAATAATTGTGAGAAAGAATGAAAGAGATAGAGTCAACAAGGAAAGTCTGGTGTTCTGCGCTGAGGTCAGCATCCTCGCGGAGTTTCTTGGATATTATGCTCATTCCAAGTTGATGAGGAATATGTGTATATAAAGCTTGAACATCAAGGGTTAGAAAGGAATAAGATTCCTTCCAGGGTATGGTTTGAATTTTGGTCAGAAAATGAGTGGTGTCACGGAGATGTGACCTGAGCGCAGAAACACGTGATTGAAGGTGGGAATCTACATAGAAAGAAAGATTAGAGGTAAGAGAACTAACACCAGAGATGATAGGTCGCCCAGGTGGTGAAGTGAGGGATTTGTGAATTTTAGGAAGAAAATAGAAAGTGGGTGTGGTAGGAAAAAGAGGCAGCAGGAAACTGTGTTCCTCCCTGGATATGACCCCATCGGTGAGGGCTCTGTCTAAGTGAGATTTTAATTCTGCTAAGAATGCATCAGTTGGATTCTTATCCATCCTTCTATAGAATTTGTGTCACCGAGCTGTCTATTTGCCTTATTAATATAGTCTATTCGATTCATAACTACCAGGCCCCCACCCTTGTCTTCCTCTTTTATGACAAGAGAAGTGTCTTTAGTGAGTTCCTTAAGGGCTCTCTTTTCTTGTCGAGTTAAATTGGATGCATACTTGGAATTCCCCTGACGTTGTCCTACTAGATGTTTAAAGTCCTCCAGGGTGATTTTATAAAAGGATTCCACATGGGAACTCTTTGCACAAACCGGAAAGAATTCTGATTTCTTTTTAAACTTAGTGTGTTCCTTAGTTAAATCGTAGATTTTTATTGTTTTATCAGATTCGACGTTATTCTGCTCCCATAGTTCTTCCAGGGCAGCAACCGCACAATCATCGTTGCTGTCCAGGAAGATGGGGACAGAATCATCCCTAGTCCTCTGGAGGTTCTTTTTTGCAAAATAGCGTTTTCTGCACATCGTGCGGACATAACGGTTAAGTTCGACGAACAGGTCGAACATGTTGGGTTCGCTAGTGGGGGAAAATTTGAGGCCCTTTCCTAGAAGAGAGAGTTCAGAATCATTAAGTTGTTTAGATGAGAGATTAAATACATTTTGTTTACTATTTTTATTAACTAGCGATCTTCCTGCATTTTTCTGGGA